>NC_057794.1:238012846-238201825 GCF_018294505.1 Triticum aestivum | reverse complement strand
CAGATATTTACATTTTGTTTTTTGAACACCAGATATTTACATCGTCAGATTATTTTTTTAACTCGCACACAAGTACACAAAAATATGATTTTTCAAACCATTATGATTAGCTGTTGCATGTAGATGTAGTTCAAATTTTAATTATGGTCATTAAATAAAAGGTCAAATGACACCTAGAATTTTCCAAATTTTTACATGACAGTTGTAGTAGTGCATGTTAAACGTAGAAAAAATTTGAAGGCCGTAAGAGGAAGCTATCCCCCATTCATCATCAAACATGCATTGTTCCCTCTCGGAACCACGAGCCTGCTAGTGAGTTGCTCCGGTTTGTGAGGGGTGTGTGTCCAAACCTTCTTAAAACAGGCCAATTTTTTTACCACATCATCTTGGTGGCATGACATTACATCAAGCAAGGTTTCATGTTTTTCTGATCATTTTTTTTATTTTTTGGAATTAAAATGCCATGGCACTCCATGCATGTGTCCATGTCGTGAGACCAATATGTTTGGAAATTCCTTCTAATTAACTACAGATGGAATTAACTCACAAACAAGTACACAAATGTGATTTTTCAAACTGTTATGGTTAGCCATTGCATGTAGATGTAGTTCAAATTTGAATTACGGTCATTAAATGGCTAGAAAATCACCTAAATATCTTTAAAAGGTCAAATGACCCCTGAAATCTTCCAAATTTTCACATGATAGTTGTATTAGTGCACGTTAAACATAGAAAAACATTTGAATGTCGTAAGAGGAAGTTATCTCCTGTTCGTCATCAAGCATGCATTGTTCCCTCTCGGAACCATGAGCCTTCTTGTGAGTTGCTCTGGTTTGTGAGGGGGGTCTGTCCAAACTTTCGTCAAATAGGCCAATTTTTTACCACATCATCTTGAAGGCATGACATTACATCAAGCAAGGTTTCATGTTTTTCTGATCATTTTTTATTTGTTGGAATTTAAATGCCATGGCACTCCATGCATGTGTCCATGCTGTGAGACAAATATGTTTGAAAATTCCTTCTAATATACTGCGCATGGAATTAACTCGCACACAAGTACACAAATATGATTTTTCAAACCGTTATGGTTAGCTGTTGCATGTAGATGTAGTTCAAATTTGAATTAATGTCATTAAATGGGTAGAAAACCACTTAAATATCTTTAAAAGGTCAAATGACCCCTGAAATTTTCCAAATTTTCACATGATAGTTGTATTAATGCACTTTAAATGAAGAAAAAAAATTGAAGGCTGTAAGGGGAAGCTATCTCTCGTTCTTCATCAAACATGCATTGTTCTCTCTCGGAAACACGAGCCTAGTGAGTGGCTTCAGTTTGTGATGAGGGTGTGTCCAAACTTTCGTCAAACATGCCAATTTATTACCACATCATCTTGGTGGCATGACATTACATCAAGCAAGGTTTCATGTGTTTCTGATCATTTTTAAATTTTTTGGAATTAAAATGCCATGGCACTCCATGCATGTGTCCATGCCGTGAGAACAATATGTTTGAAAATTCCTTCTAATTTACTGCACATGGAATTAACTTGCACACAAGTACACAAATACGATTTTCAAGCTGTTATGGTTAGCCGTTGCATGTAGATGCAGTTCAAATTTGAATTACGGTCATTAAATGGCTAGAAAATCACTTGAATATCTTTAAATGGTCAAATGACCCCTGAAATTTTCCAAATTTTCACATGACAATTGTATTAGTGCACGTTAAACATAGAAAAAATTGAAGGCAGTAGGAGAAAGTTATCTCCTATTCGTCATCAAACATGCATTCTTCCCTCTCGGAACCACGAGCCTTCTAGTTAGTTGCTCCGGTTTGTGAGGGGTGTGTGTCCAGACTATCGTCAAACAGGCCAATTTTTTTACCACATCATCTTGGGGGCATGAGATTACATCAAGCAAGGTTTCATGTTTTTCTGATTTTTTATTTTTTGGAATTTAAATGCCATGGCACTCCATGCATGTGTCCATGTCATGAGACCAATATGTTTGAAAATTCCTTCTAATTTACTGCACATTGAATTAACTCGCACACAAGTACACAAATATGAATTTTCAAACCATTATGGTTAGCTATTGCATGTACATGTAGTTCAAATTTGAATTACGGTCATTAAATGGATAGAAAATCACTTAAATGTCTTTAAAAGGTCAAATGACCCCTGAAATTTTCCAAATTTTCACTTGACAGTTGTATTAATGCATGTTAAATGTAGAAAAAATTTGAAGGCCATAAGGGGAAGCTATCTCCCGTTCGTCATCAAACATGCATTGTTCCCTCTCGGAAACACGAGCCTTCTAGTGAGTTGCTGATGAGGATATCAATACCATTGTTACACCCACAACCCCTGCTGCTATACATACTGGACCAATTACTAGAGCTCGCGCACGCCAATTAAATTACCAGGTACTTTCATTTCTTGGTAATGATTCTAATGTTCATGAGAATATGATGCTGCCTAAATTGGATACATTTGTTTTGCTTACAAATGAAGGGCCTAGCTTGGACGAGAAGGATGAACATTGGAGCCACCATAATGAGCGCATGAGGCTTGGACGAAATATACAAGATGCTACTTCATAAATTTTGTCCACAGGCTAGTATAGGTGCTCTATCACCTTAATTTTGGGTGAGGCCCATGTAATTTCAGAATAGTCAAGCATAGGTTGTTTTTAGAGTCCGTATGTGTAGGGAAAGAAGAGTTAGGGTCACAAAATTCCCCTCTCTTCCTCCATATATACAACCCTTAGGGCATCGTTTCGACTTTGGGTTTTGTTTAGATTAAAAGTTCGCCATAGCTGGAACTTTGCATACTTCGTTTGTGTTCAACGACTAGACCAAGGCATCACAGAACCCCACTTGATCAATAAAGTTTTCCTCTTTTATACGCAATATCCAGATTGCAATTTCAGTTTTTTGCTTGTTCTTCGGTTGCTTGCAGGAAATAGACCCTCGTGGTCAGGTTATCTTGCTCCGCCATGGTCAATAACCTCTCGGAGTTGGTTTAGCAATTGCTAAGGCGCGACGTCCTCTCACGTTCGTAGTCGGATCGTCAAAGTCTACTCACCAACGATAGCCACCATCTCATCGAAAGACGGGACACATTTGCCTCTATCAAGTGGTATCAAATTTCCAGGTTGCTCGATGAGAGTTTGTAGTTTTTCGTAGTCTAGATCAAGTCTGTTCTTCATACCTATAGTCCATGAAAAAGCCAAAAAATAGGGTTAGTTCATCATATCCGAAACAATCTGAGCCTTTACATAATCTTTTTAGGGTTTTGCATTGTTGAATTTGCGGTTGAATCGTCGTGTCTAGTTGCTGGTCTTAGTGTGTAGTCCTTTAGAGTTTTGAGTTATGTTCACAAGTTGTCACGCCGCCGCCGCATAATCATCATCACCGCTACCATATACCACCATCATCGTCACTGCTACCGTATGCCACCATCGTCATCACCGCTGCCATATACCACCATCGTCATCATCGCTGCCATATACCACCATCGTCATCACCGCTGCCATATACCACATATCCACTACCATCACGATAATTCGAGTCCACCTCCATCACAGATTCGCCACCAGTCCGTGTTCCACCGCCCTACATATATCCGCCACCAGTCCGAGTTTCCACCAGATTCATCTCCGCCACCAGTTTGAGTCCAGTATTGATTCCTTTGTTTTTGATTTCCAGATCACACCATACTCCGAGTCGTGACCAAGTCGGACTCCCCAACTTTCATGCTACACGGAGTAGAAAAATAGTTCCAGTTTAAAAAAACTAAGTTTGGAAAATTCTGGCTAGCAGTTTTTAGACCATTTGTAGGCTTTTTCGAAAAAAATTGTTTTGGAGAAAAAAAAGAGTAAAAAAGGAAGAAAAAAGAGATAAAAATTTCAGTGTGTGCTCCTCCCTAGTTTACGTGCAGCGCTGTGATTTTTTATTGTTCTAGGCTCGCGTCTCTAGCACGGTCTAGCCTAGGACTAGCACAGTACCGTCGTTGAGCGTTTATTCAACTTTGCATCTCCAAATTGATTATTGCTAACATTTTTGCTACCATATCATAAGCCTTCCCAGCTCCACATACATCTACGTCGTGCGTTTGACACCACCTGGCAATCACTCTATCTAAGCTTTGAGAGTTTTGACTACAACGGTTTCCGATCACCACCTGCTGGTGGGTAAGAACTGGTACGAATTTGAGATTTGCTTGACTGATTTGTGACACACCAACACCACCACCACTTCCTAGTAGTCTGCAGGATCATATTCTTGTGTGTTTCTATTGCTGCTAACCATGGCAGGATCACAAGCTGATGAGACTAATTGGGAGAACATGATGAACAAACAGCTACATGATAAATTTCAGCAAATGATGAGAAGACAGGTGCAAGATGTGCTACTCATATTTGAAGATGCCATGGAGAAGATAGATGGCATTGAGAAGACGTCCAAAACAAAGCTCGATAACAAGTTTAATGAATTGCTCTCGCGTCTTCCACAACCACCGCCGGCTGCACCTCTCGCACCTCTACAACAACAACAATGTCGCCTTACAAATCAAGTGGGACCAGCACTGCATGTTCCCCTTGAGCCTGGAATTTTTTTTGGTGCCGCTGCTACTGTTGTTGATGATTCTATAGCTCCTGCTGCTACTGCAGAGGTGGAGGACTATTACGAGGATGAGGTTGATCAAAATCAAAACTACGTGCAACCACCAGCACCACCACCAGCAGGTCGACCACAGGCATATAATCACAATGGTAGGGCTGCTGCACCACCTCCGGTACGAGATCATGACCATCTTCCTAAATTAAAATTGAATATTCCACCATTCGAGGGTAGATATGTTCCCGGTATATATCTTACTTGGGAGTTAGAAACTGAACAACGTTTTACATGTTTACAATATCCCAAGGAAAGACGTGTCGCTGCTGTTGTTTGTGCTTTCACTAGTTTTGCTTGTGTTCGGTGGTCTGAACATTGTAGATTATATCCTATTCCAACTACTTGGGTTGCTTTGAAAACTGCTATGCGTACTCGTTGGGTTCCACCATATTATCAACGTGAATTGCTTCAAAAATTGCAGCGTTTAAGACAAGGAATTTTTTTTGTAGAAGAATATTATCAGGAATACAAATCGGCATGATTAGATATAATATTGTCGAGGAGAATGATGAGGACATTAACACCATTGTTACACCCACAGCCCCTGCTGCTATACAGACTAGACCAATTACTAGAGCTCGTGCATGCCAACTAAATTATCAGGTACATTCGTTTCTTGGTAATGATTCTAATGTTCATGGGAATATGATGCTGCCTAAATTGGATACATTTATTTCGCTTACAAATGAAGGGCCTGGCATGGATAAGAGGGATGAACACTGGAGCAAGACGAAGCATAGAGATGATGGCATGCGCAAGGGGATCAAGAACGGAGTTACAAGTGATGTTTTCAGGACTTTGAAGCCACCAGAAGGAGTGCATCAAGCCTTGGACGAAATATACAAGATGCCACTTCATAAATTTCGTCCTGAGGCTATTCTAGGTGTCGTGTCACCTTATTATTGGGCCAGGCCCATGTATTTTCGAAATACTTAAGTATATGCTACATATAAACTGGCTGGAGAGAAGGGTAGAAAACATGTTGTGTTTGCACCTGGAGATCTTGTTTGGTTACATTTGCGTAAGGATAGATTTCCTAATTTGCGCAAATCAAAACTAATGCCATGTGCTGATGGTCCTTTTAAGGTGTTAGAGAAAACAAATAATAATGCATATAAACTTGAGCTGCCTGCAGATTTTGGGGTTAGTCCCACTTTTAACATTGCAGATTTGAAGCCTTATTCGGGTGAGGAAGATGAGCTTCCGTCGAGGACGACTTCATTTCAAGAAGGGCAAGATGATGAGGACATCAATACCATTGTTACACCCACAGCCCCTGTTGCTATACATACTGGACCAATTACTAGAGCTCACGCACGCCAATTAAATTATCAGGTACTTTCATTTCTTGGTAATGATTCTAATGTTCATGAGAATATGATGCTGCCGAAATTGGATACATTTGTTTTGCTTACAAATGAAGGGCCTGGCATGGATAAGAGGGATGAACACTGGAGCAAGACCAAGCATGGAGATGATGGCATGCGCAAGGGGATCAAGAACGGAGTTACAAGTGATGATTTCAGGACTTTGAAGCCACCATAAGGAGTGCATCAAGCCTTGTACGAAATATACAGGATGCCACTTCATAAATTTCGTCCAGAGGCTATTTTAGGTGCCGCGTCACCTTATTATTGGGCCAGGGCCATGTATTTTCGAAATACTTAAGTATATGATGTTTTTAGAGTCCGTATGTGTGGGGAAATAAGAGTTAGGTTGGTTTCGGACCCCTCCTCCAAGGGCCACGAAATCCCCCCTCTTCCTCCATATATACAGCCCTTAGGGCGTCGTTTAGAATTTGGGTTTTGTTTAGATTAAAAGTTCGCCATAGCTGCAACTTCGCGTACTTCGTTTGTGTCCGACGACCAGACCAAGACGTCATAGAAGCCCACCTTCGTTAATAAAGCTTTCCTCTTTTATTCACAATACCTAGATTGCAATCTCAGTTTCTTGCTTGTTCTTCATTTGCTCGCAGGAAATAGACCCTCGTGGTCAGGTTGATCGTGCTCCGGCGTGGTCAATAACCCTCGGAAGTTGGTTTAGCGATTGCTAAGGCGCGACGTCTTCGCACGTTCGTAGTCGGATCGTCAAAGTCGACTCCCACAGAAAACGATATCTATCTCATCGAAACATCAGGACACCTTCGCTTCTATCAAGTGGTATCAGATTTCCAGGTTGCTCTGTGAGATTTTATGGTTTTTTGTAGTTTTAGACCGAGTCTGTGCTTCATACCTACAGTCCATGAAAAAGCCAAAAAAATTAGGGTTAGTTCATCATATCCGAACCAATCTGAGCCTTTGCATAATCTTTTTAGGGTTTTGGATTGTTGAATTTGTGGTTGCATCGTCGTGTCTAGTTGCTGGTCTTAGTGTCTAATCCTTTAGAGTTTTGAGTTATGTTGATAAGTTGTCACGCTGCCGCCACACCATTGTCATCACCACTACCATGTACCACCATCGTCATCACCGCTGCCATATATCACCATCGTCATCACCGCTGCCATATACCACCATCGTCATCATCGTTGTCATATACCACCATCATCATCACCGCTGCCATATACCACCATCGTCATCACCACTGCCTTTACCACATATCCACCGCCATCACGCCAATCCAATTCCACCTCCACCACAGATTCGCCACCAGTCCGTGCGCCACCACCCATCATATACCATAATCACCAGTCCGAGTTCCACTAGATTCATCTCCGCCACTAGTCCTAGTCCGAGTCCAGTATTTGTTCCTTTATTTTTGAGTTCCAAATCACATGATACTTCAAGTCGTGACCAAGTCGGACTCCCCAACTTCCGTGCTACCCGTAGTAGAAAAACAGTTCCAAACTAAAAAAACTAAGTCTGGAAAATTCTGGCTAGGCAGTTTTTAGACCATTTGTAGACATTTTTGAAAAAAAATTGTTGCGGAGCAAAAAAAGACAAAAAAGTGAAAAAAGAGAGTTTTTTCAGAGTGTGCTCCTCCCTTGATTTCGTGCAGCGCCGTGATTTTGTTAGTGTTCTAGGCTCGCGTCTCTAGCACGGTCTAGCCTAGGACCAACACAGTACCATTGTTGAGCGTTTATTCAACTTTGCATCTCTGACTTCATTATTACTGACCCTTTTTGCTACCATATTATAAGCCTTCCCAGCTCCACATACATCTACGTCGTGCGTTTGACTCTCCCTGGTAATCGCTCTATCCAAGCTTTGAGAGTTTTGACCATGAAGGTTGCCGATCACCGCCTGCTGCTGGGTAAGAACTGGTAAGAATTTGAGATTTGCTTGACGGATTTGTGACACCCACCACCACCTCTTGTTATTAGTCTATAGGATCATATTCTTGTGTGTTTCTATTGCTGCTAACCATGGCAGGATCACAAGCCGACAAGACTGACTGGGAGAACATGACGAATAAGGAGTTGCATGATAAATTTCAGCAAATGATGAGTGGACAGGTGCAAGATGTGCTAAACAGATTTGAAGAGGCCATGGAGAAGATTGATGGCATGGAGACGACGTTCGAAACAAAGCTCGACAACAAGTTTAATGAATTGCTCGCGCGTCTTCCGCCACCACCACTGGCTGCACCTAACGCACCTCTACAAAAACAACGACGACTACCTCCACATCGTGAAATAGCCCTCTGCCGAGCGAGCCGTGTTCCTCTTGCACCTGGCCAAACTGTTCGTGCTGCTGTTGATACTTCTGTGGTACCTGCTGCTGATACGGAGGAGGATGATTATGCGGGAGATTACGAGGATGAGGTTGATCAAAATCAGAACTACGTGCAACCACCAGCACCACAACCACCAGGTCGTCCACATGCAAATAATGGCAATGGTGGGCTCCCCCTCCGGTATGAGATCATGACCATCTCCCTAAACTGAAATTGAATATTCCACCATTTGAGGGTAGATATGTTCCTGATATATATCTTACTTGGGAGTTAGGAACTGAACAACAATTTACATGTTTACAATATTCTGAGGAGAGACATGTTCCTGCTGTTGTTTGTGCTTTCACTAGCTTTGCATGTGTTTGGTGGTCTGAACATTGTAGATTATATCCTATTCCAGCTACTCGGGCTGCTTTGAAAACTGCTATGCGTACTCGTTGGGTTCCACCATATTATCAACGTGAATTGATTTTAAAAATGCATGAGTTAACTAAGGAAAACATTGAGCGTATGAATGCTAAATATAAACTTGCTGGAGATAAGGGTAGAAAACATGTTTGTGTTTGCACCTGGAGATCTTGTTTGGTTACATTTGCGTAAGGATACATTTCCTAATTTGCGCAAATCAAAACTAATGCCACGTGCTGATGGTCCTTTTAAGGTGTTAGAGAAAATAAATGATAATGCATATAAACTTGAGCTGCCTGCAGATTTTGGGGTTAGTCCCACTTTTAACATTGCAGATTTGAAGCCTTATTCAGGTGAGGAAGATGAGCTTCCGTCGAGGACGACTTCATTTCAAGAAGGGGAGGATGATGAGGACATCAATACCATTGTTACACCCACAACACCTGTTGCTATACATACTGGACCAATTACTAGAGCTCACGCACACCAATTAAATTATTAGGTACTTTCGTTTCTTGGTAATGATTCTAATGTCCATGAGAATATGATGCTGCCGAAATTGGATACATTTGTTTTGCTTACAAATGAAGGGCCTGGCATGGATAAGAGGGATGAACACTGGAGCAAGACCAAGCATGGAGATGATGGCATGCGCAAGGGGATCAAGAACGGAGTTACAAGTGATGATTTCAGGACTTTGAAGCCACCATAAGGAGTGCATCAAGCCTTGGACGAAATATACAAGATGCCACTTCATAAATTTCGTCCAGAGGCTATTCTAGATGATGCGTCACCTTATTATTGGGCCAGGCCCATGTATTTTCGAAATACTTAAGTATATGCTGTTTTTAGAGTCCGTATGTGTGGGGAAATAAGAGTTAGGGTTGGTTTCGGACCCCTCCTCCAAGGGCCACGAAATCCCCCCCTCTTCCTCCATATATACAGCCCTTAGGGTGTCGTTTAGAATTTGGGTTTTTTTAGATTAAAAGTTCGCCATACGTGCAACTTCACGTACTTCGTTTGTGTCCAACGACCAAACCAAGACGTCACAGAAGCCCACCTTCATTAATAAAGCTTTCCTCTTTTATTAGCAATATCTAGATTGCAATCTCAGTTTCTTGCTTGTTCTATGTTTACTCACAGTAAATAGACCCTCGTAGTCAGGTTGATCATGCTCCGGCGTGGTCAATAACCCTCGAAAGTTGGTTTAGCGATTGCTAAGGCGCGACGTCTGCGCACGTTCGTAGTCGGATCATCAAAGTCGACTCCCATAGAAAACGCTATCTATCTCATCAAAACATCGGGACACCTTCGCCTCTATCAGAGAAGAAGCTATGCTTGCACGTTTTATGGGTGGATTAAATAGAGAGATTCAGACCATTCTAGAGTATAAGGAGTATAATAATATCACTCGTTTATTCCATCTTGCTTGTAAAGTTGAACGTGAAGTGCAGGATCGACGGGCATTGGTGCGAACTAACTTTTTTACAGGTCGACCTTCATCATGGACACTGCATGCATCCTCTACTTCCACACATTCTACTGCACTAACACCTCCATCATCCGCCAACTCTATCCTTGATACAAGAAAGCAGGCACAACCAACACTATCTGCCAAGAGCACACCTTCTAGGCCTGCACAGAGCTCTTCTTCATCCATGGCATCAACAGGGCAAACACATGATATTAGTTGTCATCGTTGCAAGGGTGGAGGTCATTATGCGAGACAATGTCCATCTAAGCGTGTGATGATTGTTACTGAGGATGGCGGGTATGAGTCCGCTAGTGACTATGATGAGGAGACTTTGGCTCTTATTACAAGTGAAGAACACAGTGGAGATGATTCTGATCATGAGACACAATACATGGCTGCTGAAGACGCTGACAGGTATGAATGTTTAGTTGCTCAACGTGTTTTTAGTGTGCAGGTTACACAAGCTGAGCAAAATCAGAGGCATAATTTGTTCCATACAAAGGGAGTTGTGAAGGAACGTTCTGTTTGCGTCATCATAGATGGAGGGAGCTGCAACAACTTGGCTAGCATGGAGATGGTGGACAAGCTATCTCTCACCACAAGACCACATCCACATCCTTACTACATCCAATGGTTCAACAACAGCGACAAGGTTAAGGTAACATGTACTGCTCGTGTGCATTTTAGTATCTCTACATATGTTGATTATGTTGATTGTGATGTGGTACCCATGCAAGCATATTCCTTATTACTTGGTAGACCATGGCAATTTTATAAAAATTCTGTACACCATGGTAGAAACAATCAGTGTACTCTTGTTCATAAGGATAAACATATTACTTTGCTTCCTATGACTCCTGATTCCATTTTGAAAGATGATATTAATCGAGCTAGTAAAGAAAAACATGAGCAAAATAAGAGTGAAAAACAGATAGTGGCAAAAGAATTTGAGCAACAAATGAAACCTAGTAATAAACCATCTAGTGTTGCTTCTGAAATTAAATTGAAAAGTGGATGTTTACTTGCCACCAAATCTGATATTGATGATCTAGATTGCAGCAAATATGTTTGCTACGCTTTTGTGTGCAAAGAGGTATTATTTTCATTCAAGGACATGCCTTCCTCTTTGCCTCCTGCTGTCACTAACATTTTGCAGGAGTTTGCTGACGTCTTTCCACAAGACGTGCCACCGGGATTACCACCTATTTGAGGGATTGAGCATTAGATTGACTTAATTCCTGGTGCATCACTACCCAACCGTGCACCATACCGTACCAATCTAGATGAGACGAAGGAGATTATGCGTCAAGTCCAGGAGCTGCTCGACAAAGGTTATATACGCGAATCCCTTAGTCCTTATGTTGTTCCTATTATTCTAGTGCCAAAAAAGGATGGTACATCACGTATGTGTGTTGATTGTAGAGGCATTAATAATATTACTATTCGTTATCGTCATCCTATTCCTAGGCTAGATGATATGCTTGATGAATTGAGTGGCTCTACAATATTTTCCAAAGTTGATTTGCATGGTGGATACCATCAAATTCGTATGAAATTAGGGGATGAATGGAAAACAACATTTAAAACTGAGGTTGGATTATATGAGTGGTTAGTCATGCCTTTTGGGATAAATAATGCACCTACTACTTTCATGAGATTAATGAACAAAGTTTTACGTGCTTTCATTGGACGATTTGTGGTAGTCTATTTTGATGATATACTGATTTATAGCAGATCTTTGGAGGAACATTTGGAACATTTACGTGCTGTTTTTATTGCTTTACGTGATGCACGTTTGTTTGGTAACCTTGGGAAGTGCACCTTTTGCACTAATCGAGTATCTTTTCTTCGCTATGTTGTTACTCCATGAGGAATTGAAGTTGGCAAAGCCAAGATTGAAGCTATTGAGAGTTGGCCGCAGCCCAAAACGGTCACACAAGTGAGGAGTTTTTTTGGACTCGATGGTTTCTATAGGCGTTTTGTGAGAGATTTTAGCACCATTGTTGCACCTCTCAATGAGCTTACAAAGAAGGATGTGCCTTTTGTTTGGGGTACCACACAGGAAGAAGCCTTCACGGTATTGAAAGATAAGTTGACACATGCTCCTTTACTCCAACTTCCTGATTTTAATAAGACTTTTGAGCTTGAATGTGATGCTAGTGGAATTGGATTAGGAGGTGTGTTATTACAAGATGGCAAACCTGTTGCATACTTTTCTGATCATGAATCTTTGAAACATATTAAAAGTCAAGCAAAACTGAATCGTAGACATGCTAAATGGGTTGAATTCATTGAGACATTCCCTTATGTCATTAAACACAAGAAGGGTAAAGAAAATGTTATTTTTGAGGCATTGTCTCGTCGTTATACTATTCTTTCACAACTTGACTTTAAAATATTTGGTTTGGAGACCATCTGTCGCGGGATATCCACGGCCACCTATGGGACCAAGAGGCCCCTTGCTGGTTTGGAAGGGGGACGTCGTGTTGCACAAAGAGTAGATGAGCGCATGACAGCGTGACAGCGAACACACAAACAATTTACTAAGCTTCGGGCCGCCATGAACCGTAAAACCCTATTCCAGCTTTGGTGGATTGATGGTGGAATGGAGGTGGTGAAGCGTAGTACACTTTCCCGGCATGGGTCGCCCAAGGGCAGCAACGACTACACACGTATGGGGGTGTGGGTTCATCATCTTTTCCAACCCTTTCTACGGTTGCCATGGGCCTCCTTTTATAGATTAAAGGGGTCTCCACAATTGCAAAGTAGTCATTATGTATTGATATGGTAGCAAACAGTGCTATCATACATAACTGTGTGGGCTGACAGAGCGCATTAAATGCACCGCTTAGTGTCACGTCACTGGTTCCCGGCAAGGCTTGCTGGGCTGTTTTGCCAGCTCCGCGCCTGTTCTCTTGACATGTCGCAGGACGGGTGTCACATGTGGGTTCCTTCAGTAGGAAATGGCTGCCATGTGGCAAATGGTTGCCACTTAATCATCTTGCGGCTCGACACCGCACTGATGGACGACGTGGGTCACGCTGGAGTGGTTGGTGAGGCGGTTTTGCTTCCGCAAGCCCCGGCAGGGCCCTGCCGGGATGTCTTGGTCGTCTGCTTCTAGGGGTGGCCTTGCTCCTTGTCGGGCTCGTCTGTCCGGCGAGGGAGGCCCTTCTCTTGGCGATATCTTGCTTCTCTGTCTTGGCCTTAGTCTCTCTGAGCTACCTACTGGTTCTTTGAATCTCTTGGTTTCTTGTATCCTGGCTTGGGGTGGTGCTTCAATCTTGTTCCCGTGCCTTTGCATAGTCTGGGCAACAGACCTGGAGTTTGTTGTACCGACAGAAGCCCCCGGGCCTGCCCCGAATGTGCTGCTGAGCGTCATTGGGGTAGGGCCTAATAAGTGCACGGGTAGGGTTGCTGAAGTGATCAGTCTCTTGAGGTCTTCATTGCTTCTTCATCAGCCTTGATTCCGGGCCAATTTTCGGTTCCCCCGCGCGTGGTGTAAAGCCAATAGTGGTGGGGCCGTTCCAGTGATGGCCCGTGAATGGCTTTAACGCACGGGGTAGAAACTGCCAATTACTCTTCCCACAGCGCGCCCTTATCCTTGGCCACATATGCTGCATGCATCGCGCGGGGTAGGTAACGGAGGCGCATGGCGCAGGAGGGCATCATGGTGAGGGCCTGGCCGTCTTGAATTGGTGGTGGAGGAGGGTAGCCGCCTGTTGATGGAGCAGCTGCTCTTCCCGCCCAGACTATAAAAGGAAGGGGCGGAGGAGGGTGGGGTCATCCATCTTTGCATTCCTCTTCTTCTTATCTTTTTCTTTTGCTGGCCATGTGATGAGGACATGACTACCTTGGATACGACCAAAAATATTTCATACATGTATATTTGTGAGGTGATTTCTAATGTAAACTATGCAATAATTTATTTATCTCATCCAGGACAAAAATACTTCACAAATACACGAAGTTGCAATGGCTAACTTTTAACTAAACAAATCACCAGGAAAAAGCTACTAGATGGATCTACTTATATAGGAGCAAGGAGTGGCGGCCAAGGAGGTGGGAGGACGTCCCATGGCAGCCTAAAACTAACCCTAGGTTGTACAAGGCTCATGGGCCCAAGTGGAGGTGATGCAACACCTTTGGGCTTGTAGTTTGACTCAGATTCTGCTGCAACGTCAAATTGTTTCGTCGATAACGCAACGCTCCAGACGTATTTCAAGGTGAATCCAATTGTGTTGGAAAGACCACGAAATCTACTTTCAAACAAAAAAAGAATCACCCAATTCGAAGTCTGTATGAAAAAGTTGTTAGCGTTTTGAGTCGGGTAGTCTGAATCTGAATCCAGAACGTGAGAGACTTGGACTCTATCTTCTCTTGGCCCAAAAGTGATGTGAGAGGACTTTTTGAACAGCACCTAAACTTATCTTTTTCCCTTATCTTCATATGTGGATTGTACAAATGTCCCATACACCTACAATTAGACATGACACAAAAGTTTGTGAAGTATTTTTGTCCTGGATGACATAAATAAATTATTGCATAGTTTGCATTAGAAATCACCTCACAAATATACATGTATGCAATATTTTTGGTCGTATCTAAGGTAGTCATGTCCTCATCACCATGTCGAAGAGAGGGGCCTGGGGCCAGCCCCCGGGTCCCTGCTTGGGGCGACTGTTGCCTCACGTTGGTGCTGACACTTAGGGAGTGAGCTTGGTCCTTGGCATGGCGGATCCCTTGGTTCCTTTGAGACTCGGTCGGGAGGCGGGGCTGGAGATCGTGGGTAGTCTGAGCATTGCCCCTCCTGGAGGTTTTGGGGATGATATCGATGAGAGGCGCGCCCCCTTCCCACCAAGGAGGGGAGCGGCGTGCCTCAAGCCCCCTGGCCATTCCAGCTGCCTACTGTTTCTCCGCTGGAAGCGTCGAACTGGAGTCTTGGCGCTTCCCGGGAGCAGCGGTGGTGAGGATAAAGCGAGGGAAGAAGGAGAAGGCGGGTGGCAGGGGGTCAGGTCAGAGTACGATGGCGTGGATGCCATCGCATCTGACCGGGGACCTGCCGCCTCGTCTTTCCGCTCTTTCCCTCCCTCCCCGGCACTGTCATCACCAACCTCTTCGGGTGATAGTCAGGGAGGGATGTTCTCTTGGTGCCTTCTCCTCGCCTCCAACAGTCTTCCAGCTAAGCTTTGGTGGATGACTCCACTGGTGGCCAAGCCGAGGCTTCTCACTGGCTCTAGAGGTGGCGACCAGAGGGCGCCGCCCCGTCCCCCGCACTCCTCCTTCGTAGCCTCGCCACTCCCGGTCCTGTCAGGCCGTGCCTAATGGGCCCTGACGGGACCGGGGTGGCCTCCTGCTTGGGTGCTCCTTTTCTCATCTTTTCCTCCTTCCACTTCAGTGCCTGAAGGAGGGAAAATGAAAAGAGGGGATCACGGGGTACTTATCTTTTTTTAATCTTAAATCTGTAGGCAATCGCCAAATTTTAATTCAATAAATGTAATCCCTCGAGTCCATTTTTGTGTTTTGTAATGCTTGTACTTGTATTAGCATATGAATGAAAAAGATGAACCTTGCCGGGAACCCGTGCATGTTTATGTCCATGCAGAGGTGGAATGCCTCTTTATTGTAAATAAACGAGTTTTCCTCGACAGGCTATCCTGCCGGCACCCTCTTTGTCTGCTGGAGAACTACGTCTTCTGGGCAACAGACAGAGGGGCCAGCCCCCCACCAACTTCTTTGTATCAAAGGCCACTACGACCATCCTGACCAAAGCAACATTCGGTTCATGAATGGGAGCACCTAAATCTCAAAGGAGAAGTGAGGTTTTCTCACGCAAAGTTACAGCTTATAGAACACTAATGGACAAGAGGTAGAACTTATCTGTTTGGATTGCCGGGGATTGCAGTGCCGGGGCATCTTCTCAATTCCTTGACGAAGCCAAGTTCACGGCAGGAACCTACAACTCCATGTAAATGAGAATGAATACAGGATGCGATCCTATCTATATGCATATGCGAATGCTCATGAAATGCTTATGCAATGATCTGGGTGTGCTCATGCATGCATGCAATCTTAGTTGGGGACCCCCCTACAATGCTTCTTTATTTTCTCTTGCACGGCGTCAGCACCCCGGCTTCGTACAAGGGGTTACATGCAGCTGAATCAAGGCCTGTACAAAACGGTGGCTACCAGGCAGGACTCGACAGCCACACCTTACGGGTAGTACTTGCAGAGATGCTCAATATTCCATGAGTTTTGCAACTGAGTGCCATCCCAGTCTCCAGACAGACTGCGCCAGGTCTGGTAACTCGTACCACTCGGTAAGGACCTTCCCACTTCAGTGATAACTTGTGTGTAGCCTTGGCGGACTGAACGCGCCTAAGACAAGGTCACCGACCTCAAAACACCGGGCATGAACCCTGTGGCTATGATAGAGATGCAGGGCTTGCTGGTAGCGTGCAACACGCGTAGCAGCCTGGAGACAGTTCTCCTTGAGTAGCACAACGTCATCACGCCGGTGCTGATCTTGCACTACTTCATCGTAGGCAAGCACTCGAGGGGACCCGTAAATGAGTTCCGTGGGGATAACTACTTATGCCCTGTATACCAGGGAGAAGGGAGTCTACCCGATAGCTCGGTTAGGTGTCGTTGTGAGGGACCAGAGAAATACTGGCACCTCCTCGATCCACCGCCTGTCGTGCTTCTACAGCGTATCAAAAGTCCTTGTTTTGAGTCCACGTAGCACTTCAGCGTTCATCCTCTTAGCTTCTCCATTGCTCCAGGGGTGTGGCACAGAGGCGAATGAGATCTTGCATCCGAGGGTACGAACATACTGCATGAAGGCGTGGCTCGTGAACTGGGTGTCGTTGTCGGTGATGATCCTTGCCGGAACTCCAAAACGACACACCAATTCTTTGAAGAACTTGATAGCTGACTGAGCAACCACCTTTCTCATGGCAGTCACTTCTGGCCACTTTGTAAACTTGTCGATGGCAACAAACAAGAATTCAAAGCCCCCGATTGCTCGGGGGAAGGGGCTGAGGATATCGAGCCCCCAGACCAAAAATTGCCATGAGAGAGGGATAGTCTGAAGGGCTTGGGCAAGCAGGTGTGTTCTCTTGGAATGGAACTGGCAGGATTCACATGTCATGACGAGCTTGACCGCATCTTGGAGGGCCATGGGCCAATAGAATCCTTGTCGGTGTGCTTTCCCAACTAATGCCCTTGATCTAATGTGGGAGCCGCGCATCCCTCTGTGAGTCTCAGCCAACGGTCCCTTTCCATCCTCCCGGCAGACACACTTAAATTTCACAACATTGGGCCTCCTTCTTTATAGAGTGTCATCGACAAACTGATACATACTGGCCCTCCGGACTACTCTTTCAGCTTCATCTTGGTCACCGGGAGTTCTTCGGTCTGGAGGAAGTGGACGATGTGCCTTGCCCAAGTTGGAGCCTGGGGCTCAGCAACAAGGACTAGCGGCACCTCCTCTGCCGTGGGAGCACCAGCCTCGTTCGTGGGGTCCATGGGCCTGGCTAGAGGGGGTGGTCAGGCAGGCTGTGAGGAGTTGTTTCCAGCAGGGTCTCTACCGGGAGCGGATGACTCGACCAGGAGAGGCTTACCATAGTCCAACTTTTTCCTTTTTCGGGCCATTGTTGCTGGTGATACGGAGGGCTGAGAGAGTCGGAGAACAAAAATTCCTGGTTCCACGGGAAGCTTCTGCGTAGCACACTTTAACAGGTGATCAGCTATGCTATTTTCCGCACTGGGTACATGCTCTGTTTGCAACCCATCAAAGTGCTCCTCCAATCTCCTCACTTCCTTGACGTATGCTTCCATTAATGGACTTTGATAATACTTGTTGACTTGTCTCACCACAAGCTGCGAATCTCCTCGGATGATCAGCTTCTTAATTCCCAATTCTCCTGCAATTCTAAGCCCGACAAGGATCCCTTCATACTCAGTTGTATTGTTGGTGGCTTCTTCCCAGGAAAAATGCATTTGGATGACATACTTCAAGTGCTCCCCGAAGGGGGAAACAAGAAGCACGCCAGCCCCTGCACCTTGTAGGGAAAAAGCACCATCAAAATACATAATCCATTCTTGGGGTGATTCCTTGCCAGGGAGAGCCATCTCTGTTATTTACTCATCAGGGGTTGGCATCCATTCTGCAATAAACTCTGCCAATGCCCTGCTTTGAATAGTTGATGTGCTCGCAAACTTCAAACCAAAGCTGGATAACTCCAAAGCCCACTCCACTATTCTGCCAGTAGCCTCAGGGTTTCGGAGTATCCTTTGCAACGGAAAATGAGCGATAATCATGATCTCATGGGCTTGGAAGTAGTGGCGCGGTTTCCTTGAGGCCATATGAGACCAAAGATCAACTTCTGCATGCCAGAGTACCTTGATCTAGCCCCCTACAACAAGGAGCTGATGAATTACACTGGGCGCTACACCACTTTCTTCCTTGTCGCGTCCTTGGGGTTGCTCTCGTTGTTGTGCCCATTGCTGTCCTGATCCTTCTCTAACTCTGCTGCTTTCTGCTCACTGTCCACTTCATCCACTTCTCGTTGCGCTACCAAGGCCGCACTGACCACTTGGCTGGTTGCCTCCAAGTATAGCAACAATGGTTCTTGGGGTTTGGGCGCAACCAAGGTGGGCACTAACGACAGGTAGGCCTTTAACTCCTGTTGAGATGTATCTGCTTCCGGGGTCCACTTCATCGGCCCTACCTTCTTCAAAATTTTAAAGAACGATAGGGCATGCTCGGTAGACTTGGAGATGAATCTGCTTAGCGCGGCAACGCATCCCGTCAAGTGCCTCACATCCTTAACTGTCCTTGGCGCTTGAATCTGCTCGATGGCTTTGATCTTGTCGGGGTTAGCTTCAATCCCCCGAAGGGACACGAAGAAAACTATTAGCTTGCCGGAGGGAACACCAAACACACACTTCTCCGGATTTAGCTTCAAATCGATCTTCTGCAGATTAGCAAATGTCTCCTCCAAATCCTAGATAAGGGTGGCCTTATCCTTGGTTTTGACCACGATATCATCCATATAGGCTTCTATGTTTCTGTGCAACTGTGGCTCAAAACCAATCTGGACTGCCCTTGCAAAAGTGGATCCGACACTCTTCAATCCAAATGGCATGCGGACGAAGTAGTACGTACCACATGGAGTGATGAACGACGTCTTCTCTTCATCTTCTTTGGACAGGAAGATCTGCTGGGAGTATGCATCCAGAAAGGAGAGAAAATCGCAACTTGAAGTGGAATCCACAATCTGGTCGATGCGCGGCAAGGGAAATGGGTCCTTCAGGCAAGCCTTGTTGACATGTGTCAAATCAATGCAAAGCCTCCACTTCCCATTATCCTTCCGGACTACCAATGGATTTGCCAACCATATAGGATGCAGTACTCCTCTGACCAAACCAGCTGCCTCCATTTTTTTGAACTCTTCGGCAATGAACTGTTGCCTCTCGAAGGCCTGCTTCCGGAATTTCTGCTCGACGGGTCGGGCATGTGGGAAGACAGCAAGGTGGTGCTCGATTACCTCCCTGGGAACACCGTGGATATCAGATGGTTGCCATGCAAACACATCCATATTAGCCCGCGGGAAGGCAACGAGCAAGCTTTCCTATTTGTCATCGAGGGTGGTGCTATAATGGTGAAAGTGCCATCAAACTATAGCCATCCCTGTGGGGACCTTCTTCACTTGGCGTGCAACAACCTTGGATCTCTTGTTGTTGGAACATTCCGGCATGTCGTCAGCGGGTGCCGTGCACTCAGAGGGGGCATGCTTCCCGGACTCCTTGCCAGGAGTCCTACAATCCCTCTTTTTCCTTTGCTTTCCTTGGCTGAAGTTGTCACTGTCGCTGCCTCTGCCGCGACTGCATCTGATACATCTTATCCACACAAACAATTGCATCCTTCTCATCCGATGGGATAGTGATGACTCCAAGTGGCCTAGGCATCTCTAAGGTGTTGTAAGCATAGTGGGATGCTGCCATGAAATTGGCTAGGACCGGGCGTCCAAGAATCCCATTGTATGGCAGGGGGAGATCAACCACATCAAACACAATCTTCTCAGTCCAATAGTTCAGTTCTCCCCAAACGTCACCGGCAATGTAATCTTCCCTTTAGGATGGCTCCTGCCGAGGTTAACTCCTTGAAACGTGTCCGTAACCTCCAACTCTTCTTCTCCTATCTGAAGCTCGATGATTGCCGAGGAAATCAAATTCAACCCGGCCCCGCCATCCACTACCATCTTTGTGACCTTGAGGTTGCGGATTGTTGGGAAGACCAACAATGGCAAACATCGTACCGCAGTGGTGCAGCCAGGGTGATCATCTTCATCAAAGATGATGGGCGCGCGGGACCATTTGAGCGACTTCCGGGCCTTTGGCGCTAGCTCTACAGCATTGATCTCTCGTGCCCACCGCTTGAGCTGGCGGTGAGAGGCTTGCAAAGATGCGCCCCCATCAATGCACAGGGCGTTAGTGGCCTTCTGAAACTCCTGCTCGCTGGTTTCCTCTTTATCCCCTCAATCACTCACATCATCACATATTTCCTTCTCTTGACCCCTGGCAGGCTTTCCTTGGTTCCGAAAGGGTTTGCCGGGGCGATTTACTTCACCACCTCGGCCCTTACCGCTAGCGGCATTCTGACCTTTTTCCTTGTCACGCTTATCATATTTTGCCCTCTATAACTTGACAAGCTGCTCAACCTGGTAACACTCCTAAAGGTCATGGCCCTTGGTCCGATGGATCTTGCAGTACAGCCCATCACCTTTCCCAGCTTCCTCGGTGGCAGCAGCTTCCCGGCAAGCAGTGCAAGCGGCAGCTTCCTTGCCGGGGGCCTCAGCCTTGGCCTTCTTGCCGGTACTAGGTGTGCCCGAACCTTCCAAAGTCATCACTGCCTTATCTCTTGGCTTCTTACTGCACTTCTTGCCCTTCCTCTGACTGGTTGGTTCATCCTCATCCTCTGAATCAACATTGATGCAATCTTCCTCTCTAGGCAACTTCCTTCCTTCCTCCATCCGAGCACACTTATCCACCAGCGTGTACAACTCCTTCACAGTCTTGGGCAACCGCACATTCATCTTGGAGCGAAAGCCGCTATAACGGCTGCCGGATGGATATTTGGAATATTTCTATGAACTTTACTGAATCTCTGCAAATATTTACGGAGAGTTTCTCCTTCCTTCTGCTGGAGAAGCTACATGTCGCTAGGCCTGTCGGGCTCTTGGTGGCCACTGGTGAAGGCACCGATGAACTCGTGGCACAGGTCTACCCATGACGAAATGGAGTTCTCCGGCAGGTGCATTAGCCAAGAGCTCACATTGGTCTTGAGGGCCAAAGGGAAGAAGTTGGCGAACACCTTATCATCTGTTCCTCCGGCAGCCTGAACAACGATGGTGTAGATGTTCAGGAACTCTGCCGGGTTTAGCCCCCCGTCATACTTCTCAGGTGTCTCTAGCTTTAATGTGCGAACGGGCGGCCAACGGACTTGTCGTAGCTCTCGTGTAAAGGTAGGGCAGTCGACCTCGAAAGGTAGGAACCCGCCAACACCGAGCACAGGTTCGTCGACGTTGAGGCCATCACACCCATCGGTCTGGTGGAAATCATCGTGGCGCCGCTCTATGACGGCGTGCGCGTCTCCCCACCGCCTATCCTTCAGGGCTCGACATTGGCCTGGACGTGCTCGAGGGTCAGAAGAGGCCATCGAGACGCTGTCAGAATTTTGATTCTGCCGCGCCCGCGTTGGCTGCCATGGTGGGGACTGCATCGTGGGGACGGCCCCTCTTCGTACGGCCGACAGTATGGGCGGTTGCTGTTGCTTGGGGAGGCTGCGGCGGGCCATCTCATCGTGAGCCCCTAGCTTCGGTGAAACCAAGCAAGCTTTGGATGGTGGCATGCCATTCATCAATCTGCTCGACTACTGGCGGAAACCTCAGCAGCAGCTGAGCTCGCGCCATAGCCATCGTGGCTGTACTTGGCATAGATGTCGATGACGTTGACCGCATCATCGCCTGGCTCCTGATGGTGCCAGCAGTGGCAGCGGCGGTGCCGTGCCCACGCTGCTGTGGGGCGACCACCTGGGCAGTGTGGTTCCACAGCGGTGGTGCTCGAGGGCCAGCGGCTCCGTCGAGCGCGGCGGTCTGGTTGACTCATCCGGGGATGGCGCATGCGCCGCAGACTCTCATGTGGTGGGTGCGGCCGGAGGACAAAGGCCTACCCTAGACCGAGCGTCGTTGCTGCGGTTGTGCCTGTTAGTGAGAGGAGGGGGCGCGGACGGAGTGACCCCCTCGCCCGCACCTTGTGGAGCGTGACCGTCGAGGCGCTGCTGATACTGTCCTCCTTCGATGTCTCCTGCCCCCATGTCGGTCACGGGGGAAGTGGTGATGGTGCCACCTGCTCCATTCACATCCCCCGCAATGTTCACGTCCTCGCGTGCCTCCTCATCCTCCGCTGCACTAGAGGCCGCGGGCGGCGGAGCCTTCGAGGTGGATGAATGGGCCGAAGTACTGGGCTTCTTCTTGGGCGCCATGGTCGATGGTTTCGTCGAAGATGTAGATGGTGATGGAGATGATGCGCTGCACACACTTTCAAGTTCGTGTAAGCGAGCCCCCTACCTGGCGCGCCAAAGATGTCGCGGTATATCCACGACCACCTATGGGACCAAGAGATCACTTGCTGGTTCGGCAGGGGGACACCGTGTTGCACAAAGAGCAGACGAGCACACTGCAGCATGGGGGATAACACACAAACAATTTACCCAGATTCGGGCCGCCGTGAGGCGTAAAACCGTACTCCTGCTTTGGTGGATTGATGGTGGAATGGAGGTGGTGAAGCGTCGTACACTTGCCGGGCAAGGGGCACCTAAGGGTAGCAATGACTACGTGCGTATGGGGGTGTGGGTTCATCAAATTTGCCAACCCATTCTATGGTTGCCATGGGCCTTCTTTTATAGATTAAAGGGGTCACCACATGGCAAAGTAGTCATTATGCATTGATATGATAGCAAACAGTGCTATCATACCTAACTCTGCGGGCTGACAGGGCACATTAAATGCACTGCTTAGTGTCACATCACTGGTTGCCCGGCAAGGCTTGTCGGGCTGTTTTACTAGCTCCGCGTCTGTTCCCTTGACACATCGCAGGACGGGTGTCACATGTGGGTTCCTTCTATAGGAAATGGCTGCCATGTGGTGAATGGTTGCTTCTTAATCATCTTGCGGCTTGACACCGCACTGATGGATGATATGGGTCACGCTCGAGTGGTTGGTGAGGCGGTTTTCCTTCTGCGAGCCCCGGCAGGGCCTTGCCGGGGTGTCTTGGTCGTCTGCTTCTAGGGGTGGCCTTGCCCCTTGCTGGGCTCGTTTGTCCGGTGAGGGAGGCCCTTCTCTTGGAGATATCTTGCTTCTCTATCTTGGCCTTAGTCTCTCGAAGCTGCCTGCTGGTTCTTCGAATCTCTTGGTTTCTTGTATCCTCGCTTGGGGTGGTGCTTCAATCTTGTTCCCGTGCCTGTGCACAGTCTGGGCAACAGACCCAGGGTTTTTTGCATCGACACCATCAAAGATCTATATGTGCATGATGCTGAATTTAAAGATGTATTATAGAATTGTAAAGAAGGAGAACATGGAACAAGTTCGTACTTAATGATGGATTTGTGTTTCGTGCTAACAAGCTATGCATTCCATCTAGCTCCGTTCGTCTTTTGTTGTTGCAGGAGGCACATGGAAGAGGATTAATGGGACACTTTGGCATGAAGAAGACAGAGGATATACTTGCTACACATTTCTTTTGGCCAAAGATGAGACGAGATGTTGAGTGTTTTGTTGCTCGTTGCACGACATGTCAAAGAGCTAAGTCACGAATCAATCCTCATGGTTTATATATGCCTTTTCCTGTACCTAGTGTTCCATTGGAGGATATCTCTATGGATTTTGTTTTAGGATTACCTTGAACAAAGAAGGGGAGGGATAGCATATTTTTTTGCCATGGATAGATTCTCGACAATGTGACACTTTATGCCATGTCATAAATGCGATGATGTTGTCAATGTTGCTGATTTGTTCTTTCATGAAATTATTCGCTTGGATGGTGTGTCGAATACTATTGTTACAGATCGAGATACTAAATTTCTTAACCACTTTTGGAGATGTTTATGGGCTAAGTTGGGGACTAAAGTGCTTTTTAGTACTACTTGTCACCCCAAGATGATGGACAAACTGAAGTAGTCAATAGAACATTGTTTACTATGCTTACGGTTGTTTCGAAGAATATTAAGAAAATGTGGGAAGAATGCTTGCCTCATATTGAATTTTCTTATAATTGTTCATTGCATTCTACTACTAAGATGTGCCCTTTTGAAATTGTGTATGGTTTCCTACCTCGTGCACCTATTGATCTGTTGCCTCTTCCATCTTCGAAGAAGATTGATTTTGATGTGAAACAACATGCTGAATTGATCTTAAAAATGCATGAGTTAACTAAGGAAAACATTGAGCTTATGAATGCTAAATATAAACTTGATGGAGATAAGGGTATAAAACATGTTGTGTTTGCACCTAAAGATATTTTTTGGTTACATATGCATAAGGATAGATTTCCTGATTTGCACAAATCAAAGATAATGCCACGTGCTGATGGTCCTTTTAAGGTGTTAGAGAAAATAAATGATAATGCATATAAACTTGAGCTGCCTGCAGATTTTGGGGTTAGTCCCACTTTTAACATTGCAGATTTGAAGCCTTATTTGGGTGAGGAAGATGAGCTTCCATTGAGGACGGCTTCACTTTAGAAGGGAGGATGATGAGGACATCAATACCATTGTTACACCCACAGCCCCTGCTGCTATACATACTAGACCAATTACTAGACCTCGCGCACGCCAATTAAATTACCAGGTACTTTCGTTTCTTGGTAATGATTCTAATGTTCATGAGAATATGATGTTACCTAAATTGGATACACTTGTTTTGCTTACAAATGAAGGGCCTAGCTTGGACAAGAAGGATGAACATTGGAGCAAGTTCAAGCATGGAAATGATGGCATGCGCAAGGGGAACAAGAACAGAGTTTCAAGTGGTGATTTTAGGACTTTGAAGCCACCATAATGAGTGCATGAAGGCTTGGACAAAATATACAAGATGCTACTTCATAAATTTCGTCCAGAGGCTAATATAGGTGCTCCGTCACCTTATTTTTGGGCCAGGCCCATGCAATTTCGAAAATAGTGAAGTATAGGATATTTTTATAGTCCGTATGTGTGGGGAAATAAGAGTTAGGGTTGGTTTCGGACCCCTCCTCCAAGGGCCACGAAATTCCCCCCTCTTCCGCCATATGCACTGTCGGCGTTCTAGGAACGAGGGTCCCCAGACATGCCTGCCTGCGGCCCAGGACGTTGCTCTGCGAGCAGGCCCATACGGCCCATCTTCACCAACAAGCACTCAAGACCCTCGCTTGTCCCCAAGCCTCGCGAGTCCGACGACACAAGGCCTCCTCAGGGGCGGCCTCACCTGGCTGGCTCGCGAGGGGCAGAGAGACCAAGGCCGGGCAAACCTCGCGAGGTTCCAATGACGTAAGCCATGACGACCAAGGACAGGCGGACACCAGGTGGGCGCCAGCGTGCACACAATGTCCTTGTTTCATCTTTGGTGCTAAGGAGGCAAGCACAGACGCAGAGTACCGAGGCGTCAAGCAAAGGTTTCCATATCAGTGCAACAAGACCAAGACCAGAAGGACGGCAAGACGGAGGTCACCATGGAGCCCAAGACGGCGTCACCACTAGAGCCTTTGGCAGGCGAAGATTGCTTTTGTCAGGATAAGTTGTACTAGTTGTCCCCTTTCGAATTGGCCATCGTTGGCTCCCTTCCCGATCAATATTTGCGGAGAGGACTAGGGCCTCTATAAATAGGACTAGCCACCACCATAGCTAGGAGAGACCAGAACAACCACAAGTTCATCGAGCACAAGAACAACTCTCCTCAAGAGGTTGTTCTTCCTCTTGTACTGTTCATCCTCAGCCCAAGAGGCAATCCACCACACCACACTGGAGTAGGGTATTACACCACAACGGTGGCCCGAACCAGTATAAATCTCGTGTCCTTTGTGTTGCGAGTTCATAGAGTTAGCCCTTGAGATCTTACCGAAGCTAGTACGTGGATCGGTAGGGTGAGATCTTCGAACCTTGAGGGTTTTGCCGGAACCCGTGATCTGACATTTGGTGCGCCAGGTAGGGGGTGCGCCGGAGTTTTCCTTCCATCGATCTTCGCTCCGCCGCCACCTCGATTCGCCCTCATGACAGGCGTCTCGCTCCTAGCTCCGACGACCGGTGCCGACGGCAGGGCCAGGGGGCTCCTAGCCTTGGCCCCCGCCCTACGGCAGGTGTAGTGGCCGCCCAAGTTCAAGCCGGAGATGCCACCGCGCTGCGACGGCGCGACGGACCCGACGGCTTTCCGCTGGGGTTTGAGGAGGCCGTCCTTAAGGCCGGGGGCGACGACAAGGTCATGGCCAACTAGCTTCCCATTGCTCTCACTGGCGCCCTGCGCGTCTGGCTTCTCAACCTCCCCGGATCCATGGTGGCATCTTGGGAGGAGTTGTGCGGCCTCTTCACCGCACGTTACACGGCACCGGCGCGCCACGTGGTTGCGGCCCTCCTCGGCGGCTCGCAAGCACCACCCTTGGATCGTCACGTCAAGTCATTCTTTCACCAGGTCGGCGCCGCTTCCAAGGGCCCAGGGGCTCCATCGGGCTGGGTCGCGCCCAAGGCCGACCTCACCTTCGACTCAGGGGATCATCCCGCCTCCACCATCGGCCCGGGTGCGCTCCCAATGCTTTGCACGCCCACCATCTGCCATGTGTCCATCACCAAGACGCTCATCGACGGTGGCGCCGGCCTCAACATGCTCTCCGTCGAGGCCTTCAGCCTTCTTCACGTCTCGCTCGAGCGGCTCCTCCCTAGCAAGCCATTCTCAGGGGTTGGTGGAGGCTCCGCTCGCTCCCTGGGGCAGATCCGCCTCCCCGTGACCTTCGGCACGCGCCACAACTACCGCACCGAGCTCATCGACTTCGACATCGCCGACATTGGCCTCCCATACAATGCCATCCTTAGGTACCCAGCTCTAGCCCAGTTCATGGTAGCAACCCATCCGTCTTACAACCTCATGAAGATGCTGGGGAGTGAGGGTGTCCTCACCATCAAGGGGGGCGCTAAGGAAGCCTTGATGATGCTCAAGCTCGCCCTCAAGACCGCCGCAACAGCGCAGCCCTCCGACTCGGATACCTCCAAGGCCAAGGGAGCCACACCAACCAAGAAGAAGCAGGCTTTCACTCAAGACAAGGCAGAAACCAAGCGAGTGCCAGTCGAGGAGGACAGGTCCTCAGGGGCAACCTTTACCATAGGCGCCAACCTCGAGCCTGGTCAGGAGGAGGCGTTGGTGAAGTTCTTGCGTGCAAACAAGGAAGTGTTCGCTTGGGAGCCTGATTAGCTGGTGGGGGTCCCAAGAGAGGTGATAGAGCACCACCTAAAGGTGTGCCCCAATGTACGCCCCGTGAAGCAGAAGGCAAGGCGGTAGTCCATGAAGAAGCAAGCTTTTATCGTCCAAGAAACCCGCAAGCTGGAGGTTGCAGGTGTCATTCGTGAGGATCGATACCCCGAGTGGCTGGCAAACCCCGTCGTCGTCCCCAAGAAAGGCGGGAAGGAGCGGATGTGTGTCTACTTCACCAACCTCAACAAGGCCTGCCCCAAAGATCCGTTCTCGCTTCCACGCATCGACCAGATCATCGACTCCATTGCCGAGTCCGACTTGTTGTGCTTCCTGGATGCGTTCTCAGGATATCACGAGATCGAGATGGTGGTAGAAGATGTGGAGAAGACGGCCTTCCTGACCCTGTGTGGGGTGTACTGCTACACTTGCACGCCCTTCAGACTATGCGATGCAGGCGCAACCTTCCAGCGGCTGATGCACACCGCCTTGGGTCGGCAGCTCAGGAGGAACGCTAAAGCCTACGGCGACGACATCGTGGTGAAGTCTCGGGAGGCGAGGACCTTGATCCAAGACCTGGAGGAGACCTTTGAAAGCCTCTGCCAGGTGGACTTGCGACTCAACCCGGAGAAGTGCGTGTTTGGCATCCCCTCCGGCAAGCTGCTGGTCTTCCTTGTGTCGCATAGGGGGATCAAGGCCAACCCAGAGAAGGTCAAGGACATTGAAGACATGAGTCCACCACAAACCCTCAAGGAAATGCAGAAGCTTGCTGGACGGGTGACTGCGTTGGGACGCTTTATTTCCAAGCTGGGAGAGCGAGCCCTACCCTTCTTCAAGCTGATGAAGAAGAAGGGCCCATTCGAGTGGACCCCGGAGGCCGACCAAGCATTTCAAGACCTCAAGAGATACCTGACTAGCCCTCCAGTGATGGTGGCGCCGCGACCTTTTGAGCCCCTGGTGCTCTATCTTGCCGCCTCTCCCTACTCCGCCGGGGCGGCTCTAGTGGCGGTTCGGGAAGAACACCAAGCCAAGGGCGCATCGCGCCGAGCTACACCCCCAGCAGAGACGACGCAAGACCAGAAGGGCGCCACAAGGGCCGCTGCAGCAACACCAGAAGAGCAAGCTCAGCAGGACGACGCCCCCGAACCCGCAAAGGCCTCAACAAGCGATCAAGCATTGGGGGCTCCACCACCTTAGGAGGCACCCCAACTCCCGGAAGACGCAAGCCTCATCAGCACACCTACCCTTGTTGAGCACCCGATATACTTCGTCAGCACGGTGTTGCGGGACGCAAAGGCACGATATCCCATGCCTCAGAAGCTCCTGCTCGCGCTCCTGGTGGCCTCACGAAAGCTACAACACTACTTTCAAGGCCACCCCATCAAAGTCTTCTTGGCCTACCCACTGGGGAGGGTGCTCAGGAGCCCCAACTATGCTGGAAGGGTCGCTAAGTGGAACATCAAGTTGCAAGCATTCCAGTTGGAGTTCAGCACTACCAGGGTTATCAAGGGAGCCACACTCGCTGATTTCGTGGCAGAATGGATAGACGCCCCGGCGCTTGAAGTAGGCGAAGACCGGTCCCTCTCGCAGGGAAGCGAGGCGCATGATGGCTGGGTCATGTATTTCGATGGTGCCTTCACGCGCTAAGGCGCGGGGGCTGGAGCAGTGCTCATCTCGCCCACTCAGGACAAGCTCTACTACGTCGTGCAGCTATGCTTCTAGCAGGGCGAGAAGGTCTCCAACAACATTGCAGAATATGAAGGCCTCATAGCCGGCCTGAAGGCTGTAGCGGCACAGGGGGTAAAGCATCTCACCATCAGGGGCGACTCGCAGCTCCTCATCAACTTCTCCAACAAGGTATACGAGCCAAAGGACGAACACATGGAGGCATACCTTGTAGAAGTACGCAAGATGGAGAAGCAGTTCCTAGGCCTGGAGTTGCAGCACGTGCCCCAGGGAACCAACAAGGAAGCCGACGACATCGCCAGAAGGGCATCCAAGTGACAGCCCCAAGAGCCCGGCGTCTTCGAGGAGCGGCTCTTCAAGCCATCGGCAACACCACCGCTTTCAAGAACAGCTCGGCCTCGGGAGGTACTCCCGCAGCCGCCTGCCACAGGAGCCCCAGCCTGTGCCCGACCTTGGGTGCGCGCCTACTCTTAGCGCTCGAGCCCCGGGAGGGATGCTGGACCAACGAACTCAAGGAATACCAGATGCAAGGGATGTTGCCGAAGAAGGAGGAGGACGCAGAGCATGTGGCCCGGCAGACCACAACATACTGCATCCGGGACGGTGAGTTATACATGAAGCGGCCAAATGACGTTTCACTGCATTGTATCTCCAGGGAACAGGGGAAAGAGCTGATAGCCGACATACACGATGGGGACTACGGGCACCATTCGTCGTCGCAAACCCTCGTCGACAAGGCATTCCGCAACGGATTCTACTGGTCTACGACGCTCAATGATGCAGCTGAGCTGGTGAAGTCCTGCGAGGCCTGCCAATTCCACGCCAAGAAGATCCATCAGCCAGCTCAGGGCCTCCAGACCATTCCACTCTTGTGGCCGTTCACAGTGTGGGGGCTAGATATCCTAGGCCCGTTCCCTCATGCGCCTGGGGGCTATCGATACCTCTACGTCGCCATCGACAAGTTCACTAAGTGGGTGGACGTTGAAGTCGTCCGAACCGTCCCAGCTGGCTCTGCGGTCAAGTTCATCAAGGGCCTCGTGAGGCGTTTTGGGGTCCCCAACCGCATCATCACCGATAATGGCTCGCAATTAACTAGTAATCTCTTCAAGTCATATTTTGCTAACCTTGAAACGCAGATCTGCTATGCTTGGTAGCGCACCCCAAGAGCAATGGCCAAGCCAAACGCGCCAATGTAGAGGTCTTGAGAGGCCTCAAGGCCAGGACCTTCAGGAAGAAGCTCGAGGCCTACGGCAGGGGCTGGCACGATGAGCTCCAGTCGGTGCTATGGTCCATCCACACCACCGCCACCAAGCCGACGGGCGAGACCCCGTTCTTCCTCATCTACGAAGCAGAAGCAGTCCTCCCTCACGAGGTCAGACATCGCTCTGCATGGGTCCTAGCGTTTGATGAAACGCAGCAGGATGCCAGGCGGGGGATGGAAGTCATGCTGGGGGAGGAACGTCGCCGCGAAGCAGCACTACCGGTAGCAAGATACCAGCAGGCGCTGCGGCGGTACCACTATCGCAGCGTCCGCTCCAGGATGCTCGAGGTGGGTGACCTCTTCCTAAGGCGGATCCTCTCCAGGGAAGGCTGCATAAGCTCTCACCCATGTGGGAGGGCCCGTTCAAGGTCGTCCATGTCTCCAGGCCTGGCACCGCATGCCTGGAGACACAGGACGGGGTACCGATCTAGAATGTCGGGAACATTCAGCACCTCCGGAAGTTCTACCCCTGAAGAAAGGCCCAGAGCTTGTTAAGAAGGCCCGGCGCCTGTGAAGAAAGGCCCAGCGCCTGTGAAGATCGCCGCCCGTGACACTCTCACGTAATAACGAGTAGGGTTGTACATGCCCAGGAGTCTTAGGAGTGCCGCGCTCGGGCCTCGGGGGCTCCCTCCCACATCTTAGTGGTGGCACTTAGCTCCGCGTTGGTGAGAAGACGTCGAAGGCTAGACTAGGTGCCGGACGCGGCTTTTCATTTGCTTTCCGAAGTTGGCTCGCCTCTCTTTAATTGAAATTTTCTTTCTGGTGTCTCTTGCTGGTCTCGCCCTTTCGCTTTCTGCCTCTGTTTCTGCCTTAATTTCTTTAGTCGGCTTGTACTCTCTCGCGCGTTCCTCGCGAGGGGGCTGAACAGGTAGCTTTGTGAGCTTCACATTTGTGAGTTTCCTTATTTTGTTTTTTGCATGGTGCCCTCGTTCGAGCCCACAAGCTGGCGCACCTCTATCTCTCAATTCGTGCCCCTCGGGTACTGTGATACGAAGCTCTTGGTCAAGGCCAGCGGCACCTGCGACCAAGCCTCAGGAGAACGATAAACCTCTTGACGAATTTTTTGCAGTTCCTAAGCGCCTATCAGGTCAAGGAAGCCTCGACAGGCACCAGAAAGCAAGCAAGCGCCTCGTGAGGAGGAGGCTACTTTGAGCAAGTCAAGGTAAGTTATCCTTACACAAAACAACGATGTTGCGACACAGCACAAGAGCAACAAACATAGCATATTGATTGAGATCATAGTTCGATACACGCCCCTCCGGGGCCCATTCTGGTTTCTTTTTGATGCAGAAAGGAAAGGAAGAACAAAATAAAAGTGATGTCCGCCCCTACAGTGGTCCACGGGGGCAGGCTCCTGGCGCCGTCCTGAGCTCAGCCGGACCCCTCCTCGCGCTTCACGGAGGCGCGACGACGAGACGACCCACTGTCGCCTTCAAAGCGGGCGCGGCGGCGGGGCGGCTGGTCATAACCGCCGCTGCTGGAGCTGTCGCTGAAGGAAGAGGCGCCGTAGCTAGATGAGACATGGTAGGCCCCAAGGGCAGGTTCGCCCTCGTCCTCATCACCACCATCACCAAGGCCGAGCACCTCCTCGCCGTTGTTGAACTCGGGGCAGCACCCGGTGCGGTGACCATCTTCCCCAAACACCCTCACGTAGAGGGTCGCATCACAGTCATACTTGAAATGGAGTGTGCACCGCCTGCCCAGGCTGCACGCGCGGGCAAACGTCTCCCAGCCATGGGCCAAGGCTATGTTTCCTACGACGGAGACCTCGACCACGACCCAGGAAGCCCTGCTGCAGCCACCGTCCGCCTGCAGCCAGAACCCGCCTGGACCAGAGGCTAGCAGCTCGTCGACGAAGAAACACTGGAGCTGAAGCCAGTTGCCGACTGGGTTCTCCGACTAGATGGCGAACTCAGGCAGCACCTCTGCCAAATGGAAGCGCAGGCGGGGACGCCGCGCGACCACGACACGTCTCCCTTCATCGACATGACCGCCACGACCGGAGCGACCCCTGCCAGGCAAAGCGGCACCGCCACGGCTGCGCGAGGCCGCAGCGAGGGTCGCGGTGTGCTTGCGGGGACGGCCGTGTCAACGCTTGGGCACTGGAGAGTCGGGCCCCTCGCAAGGGGCCTTCCCTTTCTCCGCGGCGGAGAACCTCTTCGACGGCACCATTGGTGTTGCAACTGGCGATGGAGCAAAGAGCAAGAAGCAAGCGGAATGGGAAGAGATGGGTGATGGGGGCTCCGCCCCCCTCCCATTTATAGCCAAGGGAAGGCCAACCGCCGGCCTCCACGATCTAAGGTAATAATGATGATTTTTCCTTGCATGTAGTAGAGACTCGTCAAATCGGGCAGTTGCTGAGGCCACATGGGGAAGCAGAGACGCCCACGTCCAATCAACCGCCACGCGTCGACCAAGGCTGCAGGCTATTGGGGCCCGCGGTGCTCCGCACTTGCCCTTCGGCTTCGCCTCAAAGCCAAGTCCGAGCGCGCCTTGGGCCCGGGGGCTACTGTCGGCGTTCTAGGAACGGGGGTCCCCAGACTTGCCTGCCTGCGGCCCACGACGTGGCTCCGCGAGCGGGCCCGTACGACCCATCTTCACCAACAAGACTCAAGACCCTCGCGAGGCGGACGACACAAGGCCTCCTCAGGGGCAGACTCACCAGGCTAGCTCGCAAGGGGTGGAGAGACCAAGTCCGGGCAAACCTCGCGAGGTTCCAATGACGTGATCCATGACGACCAAGGCCAGGCAGGCGCCAGCGCGCACAGTGTCCTTGTTTCCTCTTTGGTGCTAAGGAGGCAAGCGCAGACGCAGAGTACCAAGGCGTCAAGCAAAGGTTTCAATATCGGTGCAACGAGACCATGACCAGAAGGATGGCAAGATGGAGGTCACCATGGAGCCCAAGATGGCGTCACCACCAGAGCCTTGGGTAGGCGAAGACTGCTTTTGTCAGGATAAGCTGTACTACCTGTCCCCTTTCGAATTGGCCGTTGTTGGCTCCCTCCCCGCTCAATATTTGGGGAGAGGACCAGGGTCTCTATAAATAGGACTAGCCACCACCATAGCTAGGGGGAGACCGGAACAACCACAATTCACCGAGCACAAGAACACCTCTCCTTAGGAGGCTGTTCTTCCCCTTGTATTGTTCATCCTCAGCCGAGGCAATCCACCACACCACATTGGAGTAGGGTATTACACCACAACGATGGCCTGAAGCAGTATAGATCTCATTTTCTTTGTGTTGCGAGTTCATAGAGTTAGCCCTTGAGATCTTAGCGAAGCTAGGACATGGATCGGTAGGGGGGGATCTTCGCGCGCACCCCAGCGTTCGAACCTTGAGGGTTTTGCCGGAACCCGTGATCCGACATTACGGAGGATATACTTGCTACACATTTCTTTTGGCCAAAGATGAGACGGGATGTTGACCGTTTTGTTGCTCACTGCACGACATGTCAAAGAGCTAAGTCACGACTCAATCCTCATGGTTTATATATGCCTTTTCCTGTACCTAGTGTTCCTTGGGAGGATATCTCTATGGATTTTTTTTAGGATTACCTCAAACAAAGAAGGGGAGGGATAGCATATTTGTTGACATGGATAGATTCTCAAAAATGGGACACTTTATACCATGTCATAAATGTGATGATGTTGTTAATGTTGCTGATTTGTTCTTCCATGAAATTATCCGCTTGCATGGTGTGTCGAATACTATTGTTTCATATCAAGATACTAAATTTCCTAGCCACTTTTGGAGATGTTTATGGGCTAAGTTGGGGACTAAACTGCTTTTTAGTACTACTTGTCACCCCAAGCTGATGGACAAACTGAAGAAGTCAATAGAACATTGTTCACTATGCTTAGGGTTGTTTTGAAGAATAATAAGAAAATGTGGGAAGAATGCTTGCCTCATATTGAATCTTCTGATAATCGTTCGTTGCATTCTACTACTAAGATGTGCCCTTTTGAAATTGTGTATGGTTTCCTACCTCGTGCACATATTGATTTGTTGCCTCTTCCATCTTCAAAGAAGATTAATTTTGATGCAAAACAACATGCTCAATTGATCTTAAAAATGCATGAGTTAACTAAGGAAAACATTGAGCGTATGAATGCTAAATATAGACTTGCTGGAGATAAGGGTAGAAAACATGTTGTGTTTGCACCTGAAGATCTTGTTTGGTTACATATGCGTAAGGATAGATTTCCTGATTTGCGCAAATCAAAGCTAATGCCACGTGCTGATGGCCCTTTTCAGGTGTTAGAGAATATGAATGATAATGCATATAAACTTGAGCTGCCTGTAGATTTTGGGGTTAGTCCCACTTTTAATATTGTAGATTTGAAGCCTTATTTGGGTGAGGAAGATGAGCTTCCATCGAGGACGACTTCACTTCTAGAAGGGGAGGATGATGAGGACATCAATACCATTGTTACACCCACAACCCCTGCTGCTATACATACTGGACCAATTACTAGAGCTCGCGCACGCCAATTAAATTACCAGGTACTTTTGTTTCTTGGTAATGATTCTAATGTTCATGAGAATATAATGTTACCTAAATTGGATACATTTGTTTTCCTTACAAATGAGGGGCCTAGCTTGGACGAGAAGGATGAACATTGGAGCAAGTTCAAGCATGGAAATGATGGCATGCGCAAGGGGAACAAGAACGGAGTTTCAAGTGGTGATTTCAGGACTTTGAAGCCACCATAATGAGTGCATGAAGTCTTGGACAAAATATACGAGATGCTACTTCATAAATTTCGTCCAGAGGCTAATATAGGTGCTCTGTCACCTTATTTTTGGGCCAGGCCCATGCAATTTCAAAATAGTGAAGTATAGGATATTTTTATAGTCCGTATGCGTGGGAAAACAAGAGTTAGGGTTGGTTTCGGACCCCTCCTCCAAGGGCCACGAAATTCCCCCATCTTCCTCCATATATACAGCCCTTAGGGCATCATTGAGACTTTGGGTTTTGTTTAGATTAAAAGGTCGCCACAACTGGAATTTCGTGTACTTCATTTGTGTTCAACGACAAGAGCAAGGCGTTACAAAACCCCACTTGATGAATAAAGTTTTCCTCTTTTATTCACAATATCTGGATTGCAATTTCAGTTTCTTGCTTGTCCTTCGTATGCTTGCAGGAAATAGACCCTCATGGTCAGGTTGATCATGCTCTGGCATGGTCAATAACCTCTCGGAGTTGGTTTAGCGATTCATAAGGCGCGACGTCCTCCCACATTCGTAGTCGGATCATCAAAGTCTACAACACCATAAACGATAGCCACCATCTCATCAAAAGACGGGACACCTTTGCCTCTATCAGTTGCTTTGGTTTGTGAGGGGTGTGTGTACAAACTTTTGTCAAACATGCCAAAAAATTTACCACATCATCTTGGTGGCATGACATTACATCAAGCAAGGTTTCATGTGTTTCTGATCCTTTTTTAATTTTTTGGAATTTAAATGCCATGGCACTCCATGCTTAATTGTATCATAGCCGTTAGACCAATATGTTTGAAAACTCCTTCCAATTTACTGCACATGGAATTAAATCGCACACAAGTACACAAAATATGACTTTTCAAACGGTTATGGTTAGCTGTTGCATGTACATGTAGTTCAAATTTGAATTACGGTCATTAAATGGCTAGAAAATCACTTAAATGTCTTAAAAGGTCAAATCACCCCTGAAATTTTCCAAAATTTGACATGACAGTTGTATTAGTACTACAAATTTTCTCGTACATTTTAAACACCATCCGTTGCCACTTTACTCCCAATTCGTCTTTCACAGCTAATAAAAAATATCCACAACATCACACACAATTTTTTTTGTAGGAACCGTTTGCGATGAAAATTTCTGGTTCTATTTAAGGCTTCCTCCTTAAGTTTCGCTGGCTCGTCTGCTCCAGTGCTGACAACTCCCAAATCCATGAATCCAGATCCCCATTCCCTTACGCCCTTCTTGCAAAGATGATGCCTAGGAAACACTTCATGAATGCCCGTACGATGGCTGCGTCCTCCCCGAGCTCTGCCGCCTGCGCCGAGAGCACCGCCGCGTACGTCAAGAGTGCCACCGCATCCGCATTGAGCGCGGCCGCATCCGCCGAGAGGGCGTTCGCGACAGCCGGCATGGCAGCTAGAGTAGCCGAGACGGCTGCAGCAGCTGCTGCGACGGTGGCTGCAAACGCTTAGAGTGCTCGAGCTGCCGTTCGTGCCACCGATGTCACTCTGGCCCGGGTCGAGGCCATCCATGCCAAGATCAAGGACGCACACGCCAGATATTCCATGCCACCTTGGAATCCAGCATGCAACCCACATACGAAAAGGCGGCGGTGGCCATGGAGCACCTGCTTCCTCATGAGATCGCCAAGCGGGAGCTTGAGATGCAGGAGGCAGCGGAGATCGAGGAGCGCCGGGAGGAGGAGTTGCACGTGGTCGAGGTCAAGGTAGAGAAGTGTCTGTCCATCGAGGAAGGTGGAGTACCAACGCGAGCTCTGGCGCAATCACTACTACGAGTACTACAACCTTAAGGACGAGGACGAGGACGCGGTCGACTTCAGCAGGGGGGAAATGGAGTCCACCAACGATTGCTTTTCGCCAGGACAAGTCATCAACGTCTCATCTCACACCGGCGATGCATAGGCCGGTGCGGTGTCGGATTTGTTAAAATTATGCGTACTTAGGCTTTGTTTTTAATGCTGGTCTTTTGTTAGAGCAATGTTTAGGTCAACCGGCTCTGTTTAATTACCAAAATTGCTCAATTCAGTAAGTGAGGTACGTGTGATGTACTCTCTATTGTGTGCCCAAATTAGCAAGCGATGTTAAATTATGCAATGACGTACCCGGAGAAATTTCCACCAAACTCATCACATGCGCGTAAAGCAAAAGAATCATTTGCGATGCACACAATCGTTCAAAGTGAATGGTGTCCGGCGGCACCGCGTGCAAAGTTTCCCTCCACATTTCCAAACTTTTGGCCTACCGCCAAAATATCTACCCCCGCCCCTCTCCCCCCTTCCCCACCCCCTTTTCTCCCCGACCAGAAGTCACATTTCCCCTGTTTCCTCCTTCCTTCCTTCCTTCCTTCCTAAGCTATAGTCGCTTCCTCGCTCTCGCCATCTCGCATCCTACCGCAAGGGTCGCCATGGTCTTTCAATGACATCTCCAGCGATTCCTCCTCCTCTGACGACTCCTTCACCACCCAGGCATGCCTCTCTTCTCTCTCTCTCTCTCGAGCTATGACTTGGAATGAAGGATTTTAACTCGACGGTCGATTTGAGTCATTTCTTCCTCTTGTAGCTCCCTAGGACCATCAGTTGCAACGAATAGACCGGGGTGGCTGAAGATCTGTCTGCTCGTGGTCACCATCAATCTCCATGCGTGAAGCTAGTTTCATTTGAATCTATGGACAGTGGGAGGAAGTTTCTTGTATGTGTAGAGAAGGTTAGACCCTCTTTCGTTGTTACAAATCATTTGTCAGATGTGATTCAGACAGTCACGGTCCTAACCCACTCATACCACACCTTCAACCAAACGCATCCTAAGACCGTGTCACGGTTTGTACCTAGTATGTAAAAATGTTGCCATCTCATCAGCGGTGCCATTAGAAAATTATTTGGCACCGCTTCAGCAGTTTGTGTAGCCAACTTTGGTCCACACATCCAAGTAGCCAGGCAGTAAAATACTAAATCTTTATGGCACGAAGGAACTGGCATCAGAGCAACTAGGTGGTCCGGAGTCCGGGTCCCTGATTTTTTTCCGCTGCATCGGCTCGGCAGTGCAGGGCACTGGTGCGAGATGTAGCAACAGTTGTCTTTACACCGATTTTGGCATACATAATGGACAGCCTTAGAGATATTAGTTCTATGATACTAAATTTGTGCATGTACACACCTGTTATTAACAATTTGCTGTCATCCAAACATTGTTGCTATGCTGTTGCAGTTATATTTACCTTCCTCATAAATTGTTCAATTTGTTATTTATAGTACATGAGTAAGAACTTGTAGCGTTGTTGTAGTTAATTATAGCTTCTGATGTTTCAGTAGCAATTAATTCATTTGCACATTGATCTTTTTGAGATGATATGTCATAATTAACATGTTTCTTTAGTTTTTCAAAATAAGTATTGGTGATTTTCTATGTTTCTATAAACCCATTTCCCCTATAATTGTTACTGATCTAGTTTTAAATATTATATGATGAATGGAAGTGTTCTTACTTGGAGTGGGTTGATCAAGAGTGGCCACCGTCTTTGAAGATGTGCCTAGCAAAGCTTTGGAGCATGTATGAGGAAGAGAATAGAGGTAGGCTTATAGAAAGTGTTCACTACAAGAAATATGTCAACTAGTGACCTTTTGTCAGTGACCCTGGAAGAATTGGTCATAGATCTATGACCATTTGAGACCAATTGGTCAAAAGCTGTTCGGGGGGCTCCAAACCCTAAACCATTGTGACCATTTTGGTCAGAAAGGTCGTAATTTCCTTACACGAAATGGTCATAAAGCAGACAACACTAGTCCGCTGCCTTATTTCTAGCTGATCATGACCAATATAGATGGTCATAACCTTGTAAATTGTGGTGGATTGGTATGACTTGGCGCCACCTCATCAGTTTTGCCTATGTGTCATGTCCATGTGTCCATTTTTGCCCTAGGTTGTGAAGCAACCTATATTTCTGTCATTCCCAAAAAAATCTCATAAATTCTTTGGGTCATATCTTCATCAAATATGTAAAAATCCTTCCTTGCCTAGTTCAAAACTAATTCAACAATATTCATTTTCCTATTCTGTTCACAACAACACTTTATGAAGGAAGTGCTATTTATATATTCTTGATTGGCCTCGGAATTTTTGGGCACTCTTTCCTATCCAAATCATTACCGCATGACAAAATTCAGCTCCATTTGCCTAGCAAATCTTCCTCGGCAAATTTCCAAAGTTTTTGTCCACCTAGAAGCATTGTGAAGGAAGTACCTTTTTTATATATCGAAATGACATGAAATTTATATAGTTCCTTCCTATGCCCAAATTATCACCCTCCTCCAAATTGCAGCTCAGTCAAATCATCTATGTGAGCCCAGGTTCAATTTATATTATATGGCCAGATTGGCACGTTGCAAAGCAAGTGTTACCTAGACCCCTCCTATTACCCTAAAACTTATTGGGCACTCTTCCATACCCAAATCATTGCCACATGATAATATTCAGCTCAATTTTCCTAGTAAATCTTTCTCAGGAAATTTCCAAAGTTTCTACCTCGAGAGAAGCTTTGTGAAGTACGTACTAGCTAGGCTTACCCAAATGATCTGAAAATTTACCAGCACATGACCATACCTATGTAACTTACCTACACCAATTTTGAGCTCATTTCATTCATCCAATCTCTCTCACTAGTTTTCCCAAGTTTCTGTCCATAGAAGAGCATTGTGAAGGAAGTACTACTTTGGCATGTCCAAATAGTATCAATTTTCTACAATGCTTTCCTATGCCCAAATAACCATCCTCCACCAAATTTCAGCTCAATCCATTCATTATTTTGAGCCCAGCTTCAACATTCATATTTTTGTCCAGCGTGGTACTTTGCAAAGCAAGTACCACCTAGGATCCTCCTTTTGAGCTAAAAATTTGTGAAGACATTCTTCTCAGTAGATGATCATCCTCGGCCAAAACTCACGCCCATTGGCCATGTGCATTTCCCGTACCGCTAATCAAACACTTGGCTGCTAATTCATCTTTGAGCATAGGTCGATCTCCTCGTGAGATTCTTCTGTTCTAATTTTCTTCCTAGCACCTACCTGGGGAGTGCCCAACACACTAGACATGCCTAGGCCTCCCAGAACGCATGACAATGCCAAGGTCACGCGGTGACCACGTGGCGGGCATGCGAGTTCACGCGCTTTGGAGTTGGGGCCCTGGGCCACATCCAAACCTCGACGTATTGCCACCAAACCATGTATTTATGATTAAATAGATATTTATGTAACTAGAAATGATTTTGTGAAAAAATAAAGAGCAAACAATAAGGTAGATGCAGTTCAAAATTGACCCGCTTCCTGCTGAATCGGCAGAAATTTGTCTTTTTCACAAGTGGTGGATCAAAACTTTTGACACCAAACCATTTTGTCAATTATGCATTAAATATGTCCTAATATTTTATAAAAATTATTTGATCCAATTTTGCAATAAATATATGGTTGGTCCTTCACAAAAAGAACTCAATTCAGGCACTCGGAAAATGGAAAATGAATTTTCCATGCAAAGAAAATAAAAAGTCCCTTAGGCAACATTGTTTGCCATTCCAATATGCACCCTTGTGCATAATATGAGATCATTTGAACAAACTATGCCATGAATGTGGCCATAAGATTGATCATCTGGCTTGAAAGCCATGAATCTTCACGCATGATAACTCATTTCTGAGAACACTTTTTAAAAATAATTGCCGTATTACAAGTTTATTATTTTTCCTAGAAACTTGGTGACATATAATGACACAATGCGAAGGTTTCCCAAATTTTTGATTTTATTTGAATTTTTTATGCCCGTTTCAAAATGCGGTCAAAACGGCGGGTTTGACCGTTCCTAGCTAGTGGTTGAATCTTGGAAAACTTTTGATGTTTCTCTGATTAAATAGATACTTATATATCTAGAAATGATTTTTTGAAAAAATAAAGAGCAAACTATGAGGCAGCTGCAGTTCAAATTTGACCAGCTTCCTACTGAATCGGCAGGAATTTGTCTTTTTCACCAGAGGTGGATCAAGGCTTTTGACACCCAACCATTTGGTCAATTGTGAATCAAATATGGCCTAGTATTTTAGAAAATCGATTTGGTCCAATTTTGCAACAAATATATGGTAGGCCCTTCACAAAAAGAACTCAATTCGGGCACTCGGAAAATGGAAAACGAATTTTCCGTGCAAAGAAAATAAAAAGTCCCTTAGGCAACATTGTTTGCCATTCCAATATGCACCCTTGTGCATAATATGAGATCATTTGAACAAACTATGCCATGAATGTGGTCATAAGATTGATCATTTGGCTTGAAAGCCATGAATCTTCACGCATGATAGCTCATTTCTGAGAACACTTTTTTAAAATAATTGTCATATTACAAGTTTATTATTTTTCCTGGAAACTTTGTCACATATAATGGCACAATGTGATGGTTTCCCAAATTTTTGACATTTTTTGAAATTTTTATGCCCGTTTCAAAATGCGGTCAAAACAGCGGGTTTGACCGTTCCTAGCTAGTGGTTGAATCTTGGAAAACTTTTGATGTTTCTCTGATTAAATAGATACTTATGTATCTAGAAATGATTTTTTGAAAAAATAAAGAGCAAACTATGAGGCAGTTGTAGTTCAAATTTGACCCGCTTCCTACTGAATCGGCGGAAATTTGTCTTTTTCACGAGAGGTGGATCAAAACTTTTTACACCCAACCATTTGGTCAATTGTGCATTAAATATGTCTTAGTATTTTAGAAAATTGATTTGGTACAATTTTGCAACAAATATATTATAGGTCCTTCACAAAAAAACCTCCTTTTGGGCACTTGAAAAATGGAAAATGGTTTTTTCGTTCAAAGAAAATGAAAACTTCCTAGGAAACATTGTTTGCCATTCCAATATGCACCCTTGTGCATAATATGAGATCATTTGAACAAACTATGCCATGAATGTGGCCATAAGATTGATCATTTAGGTTGAAAGCCATGAATCTTCACACATGATAGTTCATTTCTGAGAACACTTTTTTAAAACATTGCCGTATTATAAGTTTATTATTTTTCCTGGTAACTTGGTCACATATAATGACACAATGCGAAGGTTTTCCAATTTTTTGGTGTTTTTTGAATTTTTTATGCCCGTTTCATAATGCGGTCAAAACAACGGGAATGAGAGTTCCTAGCTAGTGGTTGAATCTTGGAATTTTTTGGTGTTTCTCTGATTAAATAGATACTTTTGTACCTAGAAATGATTTTTGGAAAAAATAAAGAGCAAACTACGAGGCAGCATTAAATATGACCTAGTATTTTAGAAAATTTATTTGGTCCAATTTTGCAACAAATATATGATAGGTCCTTCACAAAAACCCGATTATTGGCACTCAAAAAATTGAAAAATGATATTTTGTGCAAAGAAAGTGAAAACCCCTCAAATCAACATTGTTTGTTGTCCCAAGATACACACATTTGCACAATATTGGTACATTTTCAAGCTATGAAAGGACAATATGTCGAATGTTCACCCTAAATAGGAGGGTAAAAAATACAAGAGAAGTAAAAGGAAAAGACAAAATTACATAAGCTCAATTGTGATTGGTGGAATCAGTGTGGCATGGATTGATGACATGGCAAAGATCCATCCATCGATCCATGCATACAGCCCACCGCACGCCATCTCCATCGCCCGGCCTCCCCTTTCACTCGTGCCCGATCCCCACCCGACCCCTCGTGCTCGCCTCTCTCCCTCTTGCGCGAACCCTAGCACTCCCCTCCTCCCTCCCGCCGCCATCTCCATCGCCCGACCTCTCGCTGCCACCTCCGTCTAGTGGAGCTCATCGTCGTCCATGGCTTCCCCCACGCCCTCCTTCTCTCTCCCCTCCCCTTCCCTCCCCTACACCCACAGCCGCCACCCTCTCCTTCCCTTAGATCTCGATCCACAGCCGCCCCCAAGCCCACCCCCACCCAACCCATTGTCGTCGTAGATCCCAACCCAACCCAACCCAACAAAGAATATTGAATCTTGGTCTCCAGGTTCGACGCTCGGCTGCTGCTGGAGCGGCTGCGAAACAAGAGGCCGATGTTCGTGGGGGACTCGCTGAACCGGAACCAGTGGGAGTCGATGGTGTCCCTGGTGTCGTCGGTGATCCCCGCGCGGGAGCAGAGGTCGCTGGCCAAGTTCGTGGGGCCCAATGGGTCACTAAACGTGTTCAGGGCGACGGAGTACAACGCGACGGTGGAGTTCTACTGGGCGCCGTTCCTGGTGAGCTCCAACTCGGATGACCCGCAGGTGCACAACGTGGCGGACGGGTGATCGTGTGGCGGTCCATCGCCAAGCACGCCCGGCACTGGCGCGCCGTCGACTTGCTCGTCTTCAACACCTACATCTGGTGGCTCAACAACTTCGAGATGGAAGTGTTGTGAGTCCCTCCTCCGACCGTCCTCCATTGCTGCTTGCTCCAGTGATGGATCAGTGAGCGATGAAGATGATGGGATTGCAGGAAGAATCCGAGGGCGATGACGGACAAGTACACGCTGGTGGACCGGCCGGTGGCGTACAAGGAGGTGCTCAAGATGTGGGCCAAGTGGGTGGACCGGCACGTCGACCCCGGCCGGACCAAGGTCTTCTTCATGGGCATGTCGCCCAACCATGGCGTGTAAGTCACTCACTCACTCACCAGCTCTCGATCAGTACTACTAGTAGTGTACCAACTTGTTCATTGCAAATGGATTGGATCGCGTTCCCCATTCCCGTGCAATTTCTTGTCAATCACGGGCAGGGCTGGGATTACAAAACAAACAGGCTTCTCGGGCAGTGCTAATCCCCTTCTAGGAGTGCTAGACTATTGTATTGCCAATTGTCGACTGTTGCATACCAGAACACCTTAGATCGACTGTTCTTATTTCTTGAGATCGGTTGCTGGATTAATTTGCCCTTTCTTGCATCCCAACAATTCTAATTACCTAAGACAAAGCTATGTACGTTGCTTACAATTTCCCTATACAATCCTGATGGGATTAGGAATATGATCGTGTCTCCTGTAGAATTGGATTTCTCTGGCTGTTCTGTAAACTGAATTTGGTTCAGTTAAAAAACTGCACTACCTGACAGTTTTGGGCAGTGAGCTTCTAACTGAAAAACGAGTTCGTGATGCTCATAATTTCAAGTTGGCCTCTACATATGAGTTGTAAAGCATGTTCTAATGTTTTCGTAGAGTACTTATTTGCTCCGTTTGGATGTATGGTTTGAGAGCAGCCGTCTATTTGGTTTGCTGTCTAGATAGGAAATCTTCTTATTTTGTTTCTGTTATTTACATAATTTCTTCAACAACTCCTCGGCTTCGATGCCCTAGGATATTCACTTTGCAACTCCATTTATTGATTCTTGAACGCGAAATGCAGTTTGCAGGGAGCTTAATAAAGCTTGGACAATGGTGAGGGCTCCGATGGTGGTGATGTTGTTGGGCTGGTTGTGGCCTCATGTGCGGCAACAACGGCCTCCCTCCTGTAACCTCTATCGATGGCCATGGCATGGTGAGCTCTCTGTTTCCTGGATCCAAACCCCCTCCTTCATTCAATCTCTGATTCCAACGTTTTCCCCTTTGCTCAATTGTTTGATCTGGGCCTGTAGGCGACCTCCACGGACGAGGAAAGGAGAGGAGGACAAGCAAACCCTGACGCCAAGTACTCCTCAGGGTCCCAACACAAGGACAAGCAGCGACAACAACATCTTCTTCCATTCAGCCCAAGGACAAGCAGCAGCAGCGACCACAGTAGATGCAGCCATGCAGGGGAGGACGATGATGCTCATCAGCAGTATCAGCTCAAGGCGGCGGTGCTGATTAGATTTGATCCTCAAGGTAGCCCTTCCCTTTCCTTTCTCTCTTCGATTCGATCCGATCTGGTAGCCATGGATGAACACTGACCGCAGTATATGTTGCTCTATTCTTCATGTTCTGCTGTGCTGCAGGATACCCATGGACCTTGCTGCATGTGGTGGGTTTTGGAGAACCAACTTGAGATGCAGGGGGTGGGTTCTTGAGCTGTGCTCTGCTCGAGCAGGAGGGGTTTGCTCCTTTGCTCCTAGGGCGACCGAGAGGTCTTTCCCTGAGCTGAAGCACGTCCATGCCGACCCACCACGATAGGTAGCATCTCCATCTCCCTCTCCCTCTCATCTTCCTCTGCTCGCTACTGCTGCTAAGTTGAGAAATAGTTGATGCAAATCCTGGTTGTGTCAAGGAATTCAAGAAGGATTTGTATGAACAAGTCCATTTTATTTATTTATCTAGTTAGTACCAAACAGAGAGAGAGAAGATGAGCTCCAGAATGGTCAATTTTGCTGCAACCACATGGATTTGTATCTATGCAACCATCTCCATGTTGTTTGTATTATTTGGATTGCAAGAAATTCAGTTTTGGGTGACCTGCACTTAGTTTAACTTCACTGAATAATCAACCATTTGACATAAATATGTTGTGTACATTCTGAACCCCCATTGATATGTATATGCAGCAGGGCAATACATAGTATAAGTTAAATTCTCGCTTGCTCTGTTTGTTAACCCTTTCTTATTTATTTGTTTGTTTGGTTTGGATGCAACAGGTGTCGTCCTTCCATGGACGAGGAGGACAACGACCTGAACCTTGACGGCGATGTTGTCAACCCCGCACAAGGTCGCTCGCACCCAATAAGCATTTTTTCAAGTTACCGCTGCTCTGTTTTTGCAATCCGCTCGTTGTTCAGTAAACTAGCTACTAGCGTTTGTGAACACAGCCTCCTTGTTCACCAAATGAAGAATCCTCCCAAGAATTTGACCATTTTCAATTGTAAAAAATGAATGGCTGCTACTGTTTCTAGTTTTAGGTTGGGATGAGATGTGTGTTTGCATGCTTGTGCTTATGTGGTTGATGATCACATATGTATTAGTGTTGCTGGTGTTGGTCATGAAGTTTCTGTTATGTATTTTGAATTTGCAACCAATGACAGAATTAGTATTAGAATGCTGCATGTTTATTAGGATGTGGTTGAAACCATTGGGAACTTCCTGGACATGTTTTGTTGCTATCAATATTTGCCCCATGTTTTGTTTCCTTGCATACTTGTTACCACAATCTTTACTACTGCTATTGTCATATCTACTAGTTGTGGTTCCCTCAAATTGACTAGTTTTGTAGAATATCTCTGTTCACATGTACACTACAACACCTTTGTACTAGTGCTGTCGTTGTTGTTTGGCAAACACCATGGGCAAATCATATTTGTCATGCAGTTTTTGTAACTTGGCATTTCTATATGGCTTGTTTATATTATTATACATTGTGGTGTTCCATACATTTGTTGCTTGTTGAACATGATCCTTGGTTCGATATAAAAGTAGAACTGTTCATTGCTAGTTTAATGCTCCAGCATTGATGACACTCCCTTCAAGCTTGCTGACCTACACCTTGCTCGGTTGTTCTCACAGTCCTGATGAGGCCATGATGATTACCTTGCTGGAGCGCATCAACCCCGACCATGGCACCACATTCACACTCTTGAGGTAGCCGTGCTGCAACTACATCAACGCTATCTTCTCGGACTAGATAAGTCTGCGGTCTATCCCATTATCTTCTTTTGTTACTTGGTCGATGAGCCATGATGATATTGTGTTGATTCCCTATGTGATGCAGAAGCTATGGTGTTTTGTTTTGAGTCTGTTGTAAATTGAAATTGATAATGATTTGTGTAAAATTAATGTAGAACATATATCTTGTTATCTTAATTCGTTCGTGCCGTGCTCAATGAACCATCTAAGATTGAATCATTTTCTGCGTTCAACATCGAGAACCATTCTGGGAGTTTTGGTATTCATGCAACAACTGTCCGTTCTTGTCTTTTGTGTTGTTTCTATGACCTGGTCCTTGTGGTTATTACTCTTACATGTTACATGTAGAGATGCTTCATGATTTAGTCCCTAGCTGCTTTCTATATTTTGTTTTTATTTTGTTTCTAACTCTTTTGGTTTATTGTTAGATGCCTTCATTCAGCCTGTATGAACATATCCAAAAATGGTGTTTCCTCTCATTGAAGGAGCTCTGGCTTGAAAGTGAAGAAGTCTGGAGTATATTTGTAGTAGTAGTTATATGTTCTGATAGTATCACATGTAATGGTGAAATGAATTATGTAAAGATTGTGCTATTAGCCAAAATTCTCATGTGGCTTGATAATTTTCATTTCTTTGCTGTTCTGACTGAAATAATTGTGTGGAAACTAAAACATGGGCTGTCTTTAATTAGAACGTGACAAGTGGGACCTAATAGTATTTGGCATTTAAAAGGGCCATTTCCCAAATAATATTCACAGGAAAAAAACCAACAATTAAGGAAATGTATTGTAAAAAGGCCAAGGCCCAATTGAGAAATAGATGCGACCCAAAAAAGAAATGGTCTCAAAAAGGATCACGACCCTGGAAATAAAAAGGCCGAAATGTTGGGCCTAGCCCATGTGACGGACTAAAATTAATAGGAAAAATAAATAAAAAACTAAATTATTGGGCTAGGCCCATGTAGAACAGCGAATTGGACCGGGCTGAATCTTATCAACGACCTTTTCAATTGGTCGCAATTTTGCCACGTCGGATCCGACGTGGGCTGGGTAGACAGCCAGTGACCAAAACAAAAGGTCTTGGGTTCAACGACCTTCTGTTTTGGTCGTAAACGTCTACGACCTTCTTACAGAGAAGGTCGTTAATTTCAGTTTACGACCGCCAGCTTTTGACCTTCTGTTTTTGGTCACAAAAAGGTCGCAAATGAAAAACATTGACCTTTCAGTGACCAATAGTCAAGGTCACAAATTAACATATTTCTTGTAGTGATTGTCAATGCTGAAGAATATTTGAAGATGCGGGCTAAAAGAGGAAGGTGGAGAATGAGCTCAGATTTTTAAATCAGACTTGCTAAGATGGTGTTGATGAAGGAGGAGGCACTTTCCGAGTTGGACAGTGCAAAACAGGTTCTTACTGAACTGAAAGCAGAGATGGATAAGACGTGCCTGGATGATCTCGATTAGGGAAATGAATATATTGTTCTAATATTGTTCTTATGAAGTTGAACTAGTTATATGTTGTACTATGTTGTACTGCGTTGCACCAGGATATAAAATAAATATCTGTAAATTCAAATTTAACCAAAAAATATATAGCATATGCATGTATTTCAACAAATAAAAAATAAATTAAAGATTTCACGTGGTATTCGAGAGTTGTAGTTCTTAATTCGCCACTTCCGCCTGGCCTTATCTTCACTTTGATGTGGTGTTGGGCAACCAACATGAAACTATCAAGATGCAACGCTAATCCTGAAAGGATAAAAATTAAAATGATTTAGATATGTATGTACAACTGAGCTATACAGTTTTCACAAGATACAAAACACAAAATAGAAAACATTCATATAAAAATTGATTAAAACTTTATTACTTGATTCGGATGCTAACAAACTAATTTGGTCTCCCGGAAAAAAACTAATTTTCAAAGAATATATCCTCGGTTATCTTTTCCACCTGCCCCCGCATCGTCCATTTTGGGCGGCTCGGGCGGTGATCCGGTTTTCCCGGGAGCCGTCCCTGCGAGCCCTCCCCTCGCCGCCGCCGGTTGGCGCCGCCGGGCTCGCCCGCGCGGCTGACGGCTGCGGCGTGGTTCCATTCCCGTGGCGGTTTGAGCAGGCGTTTGGCGTAGTGCAGGCGGTGGCTGGATGCTGTGAAGGCGGGAGTTGCAGCGGCGATCCACACGGGGATGGATCCGGCGGAAGCATGGCTGTGGGTGGCCAGATCGGCACCATGCCGCCGCACTCGTGGACGCCATGGATGGGGCTGTCACCAATGGCGGCGTCAATTCCTCGGATGGAGCACATGAACCGCTCGTCTCTTCCTCGTCATTGAGTGGAGATCTGCCCGCAGTCGTCCAAGCGGCCGTGTCTAGTACTGCTGCGGCACCTCCATTAGGGACAGCCCAGCCGGTGCGTGTACGGAAAACCGAGGTCCAACCTAAGAACTTGCTCTTACCATAGTCATTGCTCCTGGGCTACCTCTGTGGTGTTGAAGCAGTGGCCCTGGCCGTGACCTGCATCTCCGGCGTGTTGGTCTCTTACTTGGCTCGGCCGCCAGGTCAAGGTGACACCGTGAATCTGGCCAGCATGCCGCTGGGCGGTCTTCGGCCAGGCGGTGGTCACCTCAAGAGGTTTGGACCTGTATGATCTGTGTCTGGCGAGGACGACACGGAGTTTGTGGCCGCGAATCTACTGTCGTCTCATATAGATCAGCCTACGCTGCCATTTGTGAGGATGGTGCATGGCCTTCGGAGTGTCCCGAACTAGGGATTTTGTGGTGCTGCTGTCCTTCGTCTCCGTCAAAGACTTCTTCGAGTGTTGGCGAGTGGCTCTTGTCGAGTCTTGTCAGCCTACTCGTCCAGGCATGGTCATCACTCGCCGTAAGGACCGTGCACACATGCAACTATTGGGATCGAGGCAAGTGGAGGAGACAACATAAAATGATTTCCATTGGGTGGTACTTCTCGAGTACCCAATCTAGAGCTCCGGGGTGAAAACTCTGGTCTGACCTAGTTGGTTATACCTGGCAATGGCGGCGTTCTTTACGTCGTTACCCAGATGACGACATTGCTCGGAGTTTGCTCAGATTTGCTCTTCAGGGTGAAAACCAGTGAGCCAACCCTTGGTGGTTGGATTTGGCGACGGCGGCGCTTGTGCGTCGTTTCCTTGTTGGAGGCGTCGCTTTTGGAGAACCCTTCTCGGAGTCTTTATGATGTCAAGAGATGACTGGGGCCGATGGTCACCGTTGTACATCGTCAATCGTTGTTTCATTGCTTCGGTTTTTTTTCTTTTCTTCCTCCGCCTAGGCATAGCTTTGGTCTTTGCATGACTTTGCCTTTGCCGGCGTGATCATTTTTGTGTGTGTGTGTTGTGCTGGCTGTGTGCATCTTAGTTATGCAGAGGCCGGGTGTACTCATCATGATTGTATCCCTCGACACTACTGTGTGAGTCAATAAAAAACACCCTTTTCGAAAAAACTTTTTTGAACCCGTTCAATATTTTCAAAGTAAAGTGACCCTCATGACTACAGAAAAGTTACTAAGACACGTAGATTAATTGTAGTAAGTGGGTGGTAACACACATGTTACTACAACAAATACTTGAAGAAATAGTTTTGAGCTATATTTTTTAAAACTCTGGAAGAACGCAGATATGTTATCTTGATTTTTTTATAAAGTATAACAGACATGAAGAATAAACATTAGCTAACACGTAGAGCAACAACAGCTTCTAGTCCGCATCTCCCTCTCCAATCTAATAGCAGCCTGGATGCTTTGCTCCCTACACCTCCAGCTTCGTTACATGTGCCCTCCACCACATCAGGGCCGAGGCCATGCTCCTCCGAGTTGCCTGGGCTAGCAAACTGAGCCAACCCCGCCAGCGCCTCGCCCTCTGTCACACCATGGAGGGATATCTCTTCGTCTCTTTTCGGCTCCCCCGCGCGCGCTTTTCTCTCCTCGTGTCGAGGCAGCGTCCCCGCCGCCGCCGGCAAGAGGCCACTCCGGTGAGCGCCTCTGCTCCGCCCCAGGCCCCGCCACTGTCACACCGGATCTCCTCGTCTCTTGTCGGCTCCCTCGCACGCCCTTTCCTCTCCTAGTCCGCCCTGGACAGCCTCCCCTGCCTCCGTGCTCCTCTTTGCTCCCGCCTCCTCCGTGGTCTATGGCGTCGGCAGCCCGACCCAGCCACATCCAGCCCTCCATCCGGCAACGGCCATTTTTTCTGTCTATTTGTTGATCCTCAGGCTGGCTCGCTGATTTGCAAGCAACTCGACAGATATATAAATTGTTGTAATTTGATTTAGAAAAACGAGGTGGTACTATTTCCGTCATGCAACGGACTTTGTTTTGAGTTACAAGCCTATAAAATTTCAGATGGTTGGAGCCATCGGGACAAAAATTCCCTCAACAAACAATTTTTTATGGCCCATACGGATGGCCCAACAAAAGAACTGTTAACTACACGTAGGAAAAGGCTTATAAATAGTACCACCTCACATAGCAAAAATAATATAGATGAAAAAAAACTGAAAGCATAAATTTACGATCAGAAGCGTATTGTGACGGTGAACCCAGGGAGTCAATCCATGCTTTATTATTAAGGATAGATCTATGTGCGTGATATGTAATTGGCAAACAGTTGTTTCATATGAAATGTGAATTTGCGTAATACTGGACTTATTAATTGTTAACTAATAAACTTGCTAAATGGGTCATGGAACTTTGCAAACGGTTATAGCAGTAAAAGCGCTCGTGATGGATAGCCCAATGCCACATAGTTTTCTTCATCAAATTGTGTGTGATGTAGTTGACAAAAGCAAACAGTTAATCAAGGCAGAGCGTGTGTGATAGTTACATCTTTCACATACGAGCCTATACATAAAATTGTGTGGGATGTACATACGAACGGAAACGTTTTCCCTGGATTGACTGTGTGGGATGTACATAAGAACGGAAACGTAATCCTTGGATTGACTGTGTGTGATATACATACGAATGGAAATGTTTTTCTGGGATTCACCGTGTGGGATGTACATACGAACGGAAACGATTGGGTTTCGATGCCTTGCTCGATCGCACACGAGCTCATTTTGCCCCAGCCTGTGTGCCAGGAGGGCCTACCCCGACGGTTTTTGGGTCGTGTGGGAAGGACCCCCCTATCGCCCACACTCACTTGGCGACGGTTCCAAATGCCATCGCGGAAAAGGATTAAAAACCGTCTGTATAGCACCGACGTGCACCAGTGGTGGACAGAATTCCCCTGTCTCCCTATAAATATAACCCTTAAGGCACCATTTAGACTTGGCTTTTAATTAGTTAAAAGTTAGCCATTGCTGCAACTTCGTGTATTTGTTTCTGTCCAACGACCAGACCAAGACCGCTTTTAGAATCCCACTTTTATCAACACTTCATATATATTCGCAATATTCATATTGCTTTATCATATTCTTTCTTATTCTTCGATTGCTTGCAGGAATAGACCTTCATGGTCAGGTTGGCCGTGCTCCGGCATGATCAATAACCTCTCGGAGTTGGTTTAGCGGTTGCTAAGGCGCAACACCGTGTGCATTTGTTGTTGGATCATCAAAGTCCTCTCCACCAAATCGATAGTTATCATCTCATCGAAAGATCGGGACCGTAGCCCTGAAGGATCATCAAAGTCATTTCTTCCTCTTGTAGCTCCCTAGGATCATCAGTGGCAACAAATGGAAGAAATTCCCCTCTGCCACCCTATAAATATAGCCCTGAAGGCACATTTAGACTTGGGTTTTAATTAGTTAAAAGTTAGCCATTGCTGCAACTTCGTGTACTTTCTTTGTGTCCAACGACCAGACCAAGACCGCTTTTAGAACCCCACTTTTATCTACACTTTGTATATATTCGCAATATTCAGATTGCTTTATCATATTCTTGCTTGTTCTTTGATTGCTTGCAGGAATAGACCTTCATGGTCAGGTTGGTCGTGCTCCGGCATGGTCAATAACCTCTCGGAGTTGGTTTAGCAGTTGCTAAGGAGCAACACCGTGCAAGTTTGTAGTCGGATCGTCAAAGTCGTCTCCACCAAATCGATAGTTATCATCTCATCGAAAGATCGGGATTGTCGCCTCTATCAAACAACTTATAAAATAAGTCATAGAATTTCCTCATGGAAGAATGGCTAATCTTGCTGAACAAGACACAATAACAATAGGTCCTTCGGTCAGGTGTGCTAGGCATGACATCACATTACCGGGTTACATAGAGACCAATGTTATAATTCTTGGAAAATGTTCCAACCGTCAAATCCGCACGAGATTCAGATCTAGTTGGTTTCAGGATACCTCAAACTCAGGATGCCTGAGAAGAAAAAGGGTGCAACACAAATTGACGAGAAGATGTTGCAAGATTCCCGGGAAATGAAATATGGAAGCAAGCTGCAAGACATGAGTTGGATTGCAATACACACATGAGCACACTGCCCAAGAAAATCTAGACCACATGGAAGTCTTACAGCAAAAAGGGCAACTGAGTTCTGGTTAGGAACCATCATCGAGGATATCAAACTTTCATGTGTAAGTCTGGATTAGCTCTTATGAAGGAAATTCTTTTCCTTGAACAAACCAATTAGTGGCTTGGCGTGCTAGGAAATACATGTGGGTGAAGGTAGCAAAACTATCAAACCATAGAATACTTCTCACATGCATGATTGATTTGGCATGATTCCAGAGGAAGCAAAACAAAAATTTCTCATATTCACGGTGGAAAAATGCTCATGAACTTAGAGAAAAACTCTTCTTTTATCGAACATATACTTCATGCTCATCATGATCCACAGAGACGATGAGGATGTGGCCGACGGTCTCAGCAACAATCCATCGATATTTCAGTAAGGATGAATTTCCAAAATTATATGAACAAGGAGGTAGCATTTCCCAGATCAAATGATATATTGATGTATGCTCGAGGAAAACATCCACAATTAAACAATGATCGGAAGGTGCACCGGGAATCTGGACTAGGTAGCATGATCAATGTTAGAATGTTGATTCAATAGCCAACACACAAAGTATGAAATTATCGATCATTGACCTTCAAGCAATAGGGTTGCTAGAAGTTTAAATCCAGGCATCACCATTCACGTGTTGGCATTCCGGTTAAAAACAATACGGGGACCAAGAAATGCATGTAGATGGTGATAAGTATCACTTGTATCAAGAATTCTTAACAGGTGGTGAGATCCTCATGACATTCTGGACATAAAGGATGGTAATGCTCCAGGGTAGAACATCTCATAAGCAAGATAGCAAGGAAAATCAAGATACAACAGAAAACATGAACAACTTGTGTTGTGGGGAAGGCAAGAATATTGTTGATGGTAACACAAATCATCGAGGGGCAAGGATGGTATTTCTCACGATGAATTCAATTAACATCTTAGAAGAAGTCAAGATGTTGACGATGATCACATCACATTTTGTCGAGAGGTTTCAAGAGGAAGCAATCAAACAGCGGCATCATCAAGTAAAAGGAATGGTGAAGAAAAAAGTTATCAGAACCACAAATAAGATGTGATCACCGAATCATAGTTGCCTTTCAAGATAACAAAATGATGTTGTAAACTTGACGTGAGGTTTGCCCACTGTCTTAAGAATTCATGCACCAAAGAAGGGCGAGGTAGCACGGTCAAAGGTAGCATGATAAGGATGTAGCCGATAGTCTAGTATGGCAAGATTGAGTTTAAATTTCCCAGTACAAAGTACTAGGAGTACTGAATCACAGTGTGTGCTGTTCGGTGTCCTCGAGTGACTAACAACTCAAAACCTAGGGAAAATGAAATCTGGGAGAAGCAATACTTGAAGAAGACTCAAAAGAAGCAACACAGTCCATTGATATTCTCGAGATACCACAGGGTAATACTGAATTGTAGATTAGGACAGAGGTTGAACAGGCATTTTGATCGGTAGAAGACAAGTTCTTTAACTTGCCCAAGAAATGGAATCAAAGGAGAACAACATGGTTGGAACCGCGATTTCTAAGGACCAAACATAGATACAATATGAACTTATAACAAGGGGATAATTATTAATACAAGAAGATTCCATGATAAGATCTACATCATGTCCATGGGCATGAACACTGATACATCTTGAACGTATCTGTAATTTTTGATTGTTCCATGATATTATATTATCTGTTTTGGATGTTTTATATGCATTAATATGCTATTTTATATTATTTTTGGGATTAACTTATTAACCTAGAGCCCAGTGCCAGTTTTTGTTTTCCCCTTGTTTTTGAGCTTCGTAGAAAACGAACACAAAATGGAGTCCAAACAGAATAAAACTTTCGTGATGATTTTTTTTGGACCAGAAGACACCCAAGAGAGTTGGAGTTCAAGTCAAAAGAGCCACGAGGTGGCGGAAAGGGTGGGGGTGTGCCCCTACCTTGTGGGCCCCTGGTGACCCCCTTGACCTAGTTCTTCCTCCTACATATTCACATGGTGTAGCGACCCGACCTCAAACGGTCAAGTCTCTGTGCTTCAGTGTCATCCCTGGATTGGCAATGCTGACACACACAATACTCGAGGATTTATAACAGAGTAACAATCACACACTTATTACATCGAATGTCTCCAAAGAGAACTTATTACAATAAATATGGCTTAAGGCCATCTAATACGATAACAACGGAAGGCTTGGAAGATAAAGTGAGTCCATCAACTCCAACGGCATAACTGAGCTGCACGACAACGACCTAATGAACCTTACTCCTCGTTTGAAAAGTCTGCAACATAATATGTTGCAGCCCGAAAACATGTCATCACATGGAATATGATGGCAAAGTAACATAGTAGAGCAAGAACAGAATAATGCTATCACTACATGCATATTTGACTGGTGGAAAGCTCTATGTTTACAGTTTTGCGAAAAGCCAATTTTTTCCTACAACAAAGGAATAGATTTTATTTAACTATCATGGTAGTTGAAATATCATTGAGAAGGTTCCTCCAACTCAATCCCAATTAAAGTAATTAACAACCCAACAATATTGAGTTAAAAGTGATGAGATACTTAAGATACTCAAAGTACTAGATACTCAAGATGTCCATAACCGGGGACACGGCTAACCATGATTAGATTGTACACTCTATAGAGGTTTGCGCACTTTTCCCCGCAAGACTCGATCGCCTCCATTGAATTTCTCACACTACATGATGTTTGAGAAACGGATGACTGAGACACAGTCTTTCAAAAACATTAACTCTCTACTCCGGGCAGACCATACCAAACCTACAACCCACTACCTGCTGATCCACCTCTTCAAGAGCTTCACGTAACTTACTCAACTATGCTAGAGCCCATAATAGCTTGTGGCTACACACAGAAGTTTCTAACATGAATCATCTCAGTTCCCTTTGAGCCTGGGTGGCGGTCCATAGGAAAATCACACGGAACCCCTGGATTTCCAAAAATACAGGCAACACTGGGTACTCCAGGTGCCTCAATCCACCTAGATGTGTATTCAAGTTGCCACCTTAAGTTAAACCATTATTTAACAATCTCACATATGTCATGGATTTCACTCACCCAAACCACGTCTACGAACATAGCATAGCAGTATAAGCAATTCGTATAAGTAACTCCCAAGGTTTGAATATAACAGGGCAATAGGTTCTACCTCATCAACTACTTCCCAACCCATAAGTTAATGACATCCTAACCATGCAATGTTTGAGGATTGGAACTAATACATAAAAACTGGGTGATAAAGGGATATGATCAAAGTGTTACTTGCCTTGCTGACGATCCGTGAAACCTAGGGACTCCAAATAACACGCTTGGCACTCCGGGAATTCTATCGCAAACGAACAATAGCATACATAAGCAATCACGCAAAGAAGCACGAGTAAAACTCAAATAAGAGGATATACCAGAAAGTTCAACTTAAGAACTCCGGTTAGCAAAAAGAATCAAATCAAACGGAGCAACAAAACTCAAACGGCGAAAGAAACGAGATCCGTTTACTAATCTGGACCTACGTCAAATTTTATAGTAGCAAAAGCTTGTTCAAGTTGATTAAACAGAAAGAGGGTCTCGAGACGAAGATCTAGGCGCTTGAATCGCCTGATTCCGACAAACGAGCGAAAAGATAAACTAGAACAAAGATCAGATCAGAAATCGCGATCAGAAATAATCGCGGAAAAATCCGATAAAAGAAATCTGAGAAGAGGCTAACGAACGAGCCTTCGTTGTCTGTAACTAACGAGCAAAAACTGTTTGTTGAAACGAACGTACGGACGAACGTCCGCTAAAGAGAAGAACCGGAAAAAAACGAACTAGGGTTTTTCATAAAAAAACCAAATCGTTTTTTTCAAACCGGCGGCGAACGGCTACCTCGTCTGTCCGGCGAGACGCGGGAGCGGCGGCAGCGAGGCACGGGCGGGGCTGCGGGGTGGGTGGTGGCGGGGTGGGGCTGGGTATTTAAAGGAGGGGGTGACTTGGGGAGGGGGCAAGGGTGGCAGGGGAGGCGGAGTCTGGCTCGGACTCCTCCGAGTCGGCGGCGGCGGCCGGTCTCCTGGAGGGAGACGGCGCGCGGGAGGGAGTGGGCCGGCCCGGCTGGGGTTTCGGCCCAGTCGGCGCTCAAGGATCTTAAAAAAAACAATTCCGCCGAACAAAAAAATCCTAGAAAATAAAATAAAAAATCTAAAAATACTAAAACAAATTTTCACCGTCTAAATAAAATATTTAGAACGAGATGAACATTTTCTTGGCCCTAAAATGCAACTTTGGAAAACGTGCAATTTTTCTAATGCAAATAAAATTTGAACATTTTCTAATCCAAATAAAAACAAATATTTGATTTTAATATTTTCCTCCCATATTTCATTTATTTTGGAGAAGTCATATTATCTCCTCTCATATATTTTACTATGAAATATTTTTGGAGAGAAAAATAATTAAAACCAAAAATCCTGGTTCCAAAATTTGATAAAAATCAAATTTGAAAACCGGGGAAATCCCCGACTCACTCCGAGGGTCCTTGAGTTGCTTAGGATTTCGAGGATCGCAAGACGAAATGCAATAAAATATGATATGCAAGAATGATCTATGTATAGCATTCCAAATTGAAAATTTGGGATGTTACAAACCTACCCCCCTTAAGATGAATCTCGCCCTCGAGATTCGGGTTGGCTAGAAAATAGGTGTGGGTGGTCTTTGCGAAGATCATCCTCTCGTTTCCAGGTGGCTTCGTCCTTGGTATGGTGGCTCCACTGAACTTAGCAAAACTTGATAACCTTGCTGCGGGTGACTCGACTGGCAAACTCCAAAATCTTGACTGGCTTCTCCTCATAAGTCAAATCATTGTCCAACTTAATCGCCTCCAAGGGTACGGTATCTCTTAGCGGTATATCGGCCATCTCAGCATGGCACTTCTTCAACTGGGAAACGTGAAACACATCGTGAACTCCTGGCAGTCCTTCAGGTAACTCCAACTTGTAGGCAACTTCTCCCATCCGTTCCAAAACACGATACGGTCCTACAAATCTCGGGGCTAACTTTCCCTTAACTCCAAAAATTTTCACTCCTCGCAAAGGTGATACTCGCAGATATGCTCTGTCTCCAATTTCATAGGTTACCTCCTTGCGATTCGAATCTGCATAACTGTTCTGTCTGGACTGAGCTATCTTTAGTCTATCTCGAATCAGTTTAACTTTCTCCTCAGACTCTTTGATCAAGTCTGGTCCAAACAACTGTCGGTCTCCAACTTCATCCCACATCAATGGTGTTCTGCACCTTCGTCCATACAGGGCTGCGAATGGTGCCATCTTCAAACTGGTTTGGTAGCTATTGTTGTATGAGAACTTTGTGTAAGGCAGATTGTCATCCCAACTAGACCCATAATCTAGCACACAGGCTCTCAACATATCCTCCAGAATCTGGTTGACTCTCTCGGTCTGTCCATCGGTCTACGGGTGAAATGTTGTACAGAACTCCAATCTTGTTCCCAAAGTCTAGTCCAGCTGATGCCAAAACTTTGAGGTAAATTGTGTTCCTCTATCTGATACGATGGTCCTTGGAACTCCATGCAGACATACGATCCTGGTCATATATATCTTGGCCAACTTTGCACTGGTGTAAGTTGTTTTTACTGGGATAAAGTGTGCCACTTTGGTCAAGTGGTCAACTACTAGCCATGTAGAACCATAACCTGATTTGGTCCTGGGCAATCCGGTGATAAAATCCATGCCAAGTTTATCCCACTTCCATTCGGGTATACGCATAGGCTGTAGCAATCCTGCTAGCTTTTGATGCTCTGCCTTCACTCTCTGACATACATCACATACAGCTACATACTCGGCGATATCCTTCTTCATCCCTGTCCACCAGAAATGTTCCTTCAAATCCAAATAAATCTTGGTGTTTCCGGGATGTATCAAATATGGTGAGTCATGAGCCTCTTGTAGTATTAATTTCCTGATCTCTGTGTTATTGGGCACATAAACATGGTCCTCAAACCATAAGGTGTCGTGCTCATCCTCATGAAAACCTTTGGCCTTTCCTTCGCTCATTTTCTCTTTTATCTCGGCAATCTCTTTGTCATCCTTCTGAGCTTCTCGAATCTTTCCCAACAATGTAGACTGAACCTCCATTGTTGCAACAAAACCTCTAGGAACAATCTCCAATCGAAGTTCCCGGAGATCCTCTGCTAACTCCTTCGGCAATCCTGTGCTCTCTAGGGTATTAGCATAACTCTTTCGGCTCAAAGTGTCTGCTACGACATTGGCCTTTCCTGGATGATAGTGCAGCTTCATGTCATAATCCTTTATGAGCTCCAACCATCTTCTCTGCCTAAGGTTCAGTTCCTTCTGTGTGAAAATGTACTTCAAACTCTTATGATCCGTCTACACATCACAATAGTTTCCAATAAGGTAATGCCTCCAGGTCTTCAACGCACTACAGCTGCTAGCTCCAAATCATGCGTAGCATAATTCAACTCGTGTGGTTTTAGTTGTCGCGAGGCATACGAAATAACTCTTTCGTCCTGCATAAGCACAATTCCAAGTCCTAGGCGAGAGGCGTCTCAATACACTTGGAAATCCTTACGTATATCTAGCAGTGTCAGCACTGGGGCTGTAGTCAAACGTTTCTTCAGCTCCTGGAAACTTGCCTCACAATCTTCTGTCCATTTAAACTTGGTATCTTTCTTCAATAACTACGTCATTGGATTCGCAATTTTGGAAAAATTCTCAATGAATCTCCGATAATATCCTGCGAGTCCAAGAAAACTGCAGATCTCGCTAACTGAAGTGGGTGCCAACCATTCAGTGACTGACTGAATCATGGTGGGGTCTACTGCTATACCTTCTCCTAATATAACATGTCCAAGGAATCCGACTTCCTTCAACCAAAACTCACATTTGCTGAACTTGGCATACAACTGATGTTCCCTGAGTTTCTCGAGAACTAATCGCAAATGCTCTTCGTGCTCCTCCTCGTTCTTCGAATATACCATTATATCATCAATGAACACCACAACAAACTTATCCAAATATTCCATGAATACTTTGTTCATCATGCTCATGAAGTAGGCGGGGGCGTTAGTCAGTCTAAACGACATGACCGTATATTCGTATAACCCGTACCGTGTGGTGAATGTTGTCTTTGGTATATTTTTCTCTCGTATCTTCAACTGATGGTATCCTGATCGCAGACCGATCTTCGAAAACACCTTAGCTCCTTGCAGCTGGTTAAACAGATCATTGATCATTGGCAATGGGTACTTGTTCTTGATCGTCACTTCATTCAAGGCCCGATAATCAACAACCATTCTTAGGGACTTATCCTTCTTCTCAACCAAAAGCATTGGGGCTCCCCATGGTGATGAACTCCGTCGAATGTAACCTTTCTCCAATAACTCCTTGATCTGTTTCTTAATCTCCTCCAGATCATTCACGGGCATCCGATAAGGTCTCTTGGATATTGGCCCTGTGCCTGGCAATAGCTCTATCAAAAACTCGATGTCTCGATCCAGTGGCATGCCTGGTAATTCTTCTGGAAAAACATCCGGGTAATCCTTCACTACAGGCACTTCCTCCTGAACAACTCCCGTGAGGGTATTTACTTGGCTACTTCTTGGCGCATTCCTAGATACGTACTTGATCCTTTTTCCCTCTAGGGTGGTGAGACAAATTGACCTACTAACATAGTCAATGCTTCCTCCGTACTTTGACATCCAGTCCATTCTTAATATCAGATCCAATCCTTGTGACTCCAAGATAATGAGGTCAGACGGAAAAACATGGTTGCCAATGGTTAAGGGTATCTGGTCGCACCATCGACTAGCCATATACTCTGCTCCAGGTGAACTTACTAACAGAGGGGTCCTAAGGGTTTGGGTCGGTAGTTTAAACTTATCCACGAATTCCCTTGATATGTATGAATGCGATGCACCAGTATAAAAAAGAACAAGAGCGGTAAATGACTTAACCAAAAACTTACCTATAACCGCATCTGGCTGCTCTTCAACCTCCTCCACGTTAACATGGTTCACTTGTCCTTTGCTGAATGGATCGGGCTTCTTCCCAGCGCTCCCATTTCCGTTTCCATTCTTCCCTTCAGGGCACTCTGTGGCATAGTGTCTAGTCTTCCCGCACTTGAAACAAGTAACATGGCTTAGGTCTCTCTTGGTGGGTGTGGCTGGATTGGGGAGGTTCTGATTGTTGCTTGCTCCATTCCCATTCCCATTCCTTGGGCCAGTATGGTTATGGTTACTTCCTTCATTATGGGTGTGGCCTCCATGGTTATGAACAAGTCCTCCCAAGTTCGGGGTTAGGCGAGGTTTTTGCTGAGCTCCTACGATATACCTCCCTTGTCCTTATTTCCTCTTACTGTTCTCAATCTTCTGTTGCTTCCCTTCAATCATAAGAGCCTTATCTACCAACTCCTGGTAGTTTGTTGAATGTTACCACCATCAACTACATGCTCATCTCATGATTTATCCCTTCCATCAACTTCTCCTGCTTTGCGGCATCTGTGGCCACATCATCAGGGGCATAGCAAGATAACTTGCTAAACTCATCTGCGTACTGAGCCACAGTACGGTTCCCCTGGCGTAAGTTGCGAAACTCACGCTTCTCCATACTCATTTATCCAGTTGAGACATGGGTTGTACGGAAGGCTTGCTGAAATTGGTCCCATGTCACCGTGGCTATAGGGTAGGTGATAGTGTAATTCTCCCACCACAAGGCTGCTGGTCCATACAACTGATGTGCGGAAATACGCACCTTCTCAGCATCGGTACATCCTGCAGCGGTTAACTCCCTTCCAATCTCGCGGAGCCAATCATCTGCTACTATGGGCTCGGTGCTACTAGAAAACACCGGCGGCTGCAACCTCAGAAAATGGGCCAAGTTGTCAACTGGTGGTGGTGGTGGATTGTTATTGTTGTTGTTGTTGCTGCCTTGGTTCTGGACTAACAACTGCATCAGGGTATTCTGTTGCTGGATCAACCGAGTGAGCTCCGGTGGGAAGGTAAATCCGGGGTCACGTCTCGGAGGCATCTGACGGGTTTAGAGGGGAGAGATTAGAATAGAATGAGGTCAAATAAGAAAGCACTACCCATATGCACATGAGACAAACACAAACATTTCACTCAATCAATCAAGCAAGGCATACAATCGGTCTAGAACTATCGCAAAAGTGCTCGGACTACAGTATTTACATGGTGGAATACTACTACGGATGTGGTGGTCTACTAAAAATATCCCTCGGTTGAAGACTCCATGACGTCTGCTCCAGCTTCGTCTTCATAGCCATCATCGCTAAGGTCGGAGTCAGTGTCGTCGATGATGATGTAGTCCTCCAAGCGAATCTCCTTGGGTTCTTCGTCTTCTCCTCCTGGTGCGGGGTCTCCCAGGAATACTCCTAGCTTCCTTTCCAGATCGTCATTCTTCTCCACTAGTACGACGATTTCTTCCTCACAATCTTCACGTGTAGCCTTGAGTTCTTCCTCCAGTTCTGTGATCCTAGTCATTGCCTTCTTCAGATCTATCATGCATGCGCACATCTGATTCTCCTGGCGTCGAATGTGCTGGTTTAGTTCCTGGATGAAAGCTGAAATTGATCTATCCTTCCTTGTGCTGATCATCTCCCATTGCTCGTCTCGGCGCCCACAAATCTGATAGATAGTATCCTTAAGCTCCTTTTGGTAAACTTATCCAATGCGTCCCATGGCGATTTGAGCTGCCATACTCTTTACTAGACTCCAGGTTGGTGCATCGAAGGAAAACTCCATGGGCTTAGTTACTGGCGTGAAGGTCCTTCCTGGAACTTGAACTTGAATCACCCGTCGCTCCTCTTCTGGTAAAGTGGCATTGTAAGTCCTGGTGAAGCTTGGTATTCCTATGTTCAGGTACCTAGTGACTTCCTTTAAGTGTCGTCCAAAAGGTGCTTCTTCATCCGGTTGTGCAAACTTGTTCCTTGCATCCGCCATCCTAAAGAGTGGAAAATGGAGAGGAGTCAGAAATGAGAAGAGAATAGTGGCCGTGTCCTACACTCAGCATGTGCTCTGATACCATCTTGTAGCGACCTAACCTCAAACGGTCAAGTCTCTGTGCTTCAGTGTCATCCCTGGATCGGTAATGCTGACACACACCTTACTCGAGGATTTATAACCGAGTAACAATCACACACTTATTACATCGAATGTCTCCAAAGAGAACTTATTACAATAAATATGGCTTAAGGCCATCTAATACGATAACAGCGGAAGGCTTGGAAGATAAAGTGAGTCCATCAACTCCAACGGCATAGCTGAGCTGCACGACAACGACCTAAGGAACCTTAGTCCTCATCTGAAAAGTCTGCAACATAATATGTTGCAGCCCGAAAACGGGCCAGCACATGGAATATGTTGGCAAAGTAACACAGTAGAGCAAGAACAGAATAATGCTATCACTACATGCATATTTGGCTGGTGGAAAGCTTTATGGTTACAGTTTTTCGAAAAGCCAATTTTTCCCTACAACAAAGGAATAGATTTTATTTAACTATCATGGTAGTTGAAGCATCATTGAGAAGGTTCCTCCAACTCAATCCCAATTAAAGTAATTAACAACCCAACAATATTAAGTTAAAAGTGATGAGATACTTAAGATACTCCAAGTACTAGATACTCAAGATGTCCATAACCGGGGACACGGCTAACCATGATTAGATTGTACACTCTGCAGAGGTTTGCGCACTTTTCCCCACAAGACTCGATCGCCTCCGTTGAATTTCTCGCACTACATGATGTTTGAGAAACGGATGACCGAGACACAGTCTTTCAGAAACATTAACTCTCTACTCCGGGCAGACCATACCAAACCTACAACCCACTACCTGCTGATCCACCTCTTCAAGAGCTTCACGTAACTTACTCAACTATGCTAGAGCCCATAATAGCTTGTGGCTGCACACGGAAGTTTCTAGCATGAATCATCTCAGTTCCCTTTGAGCCTGGGTGGCGGTCCATAGGAAAATCACACGGAACCCCGGGATCTCCAAAAATACAGGCAACACTGGGTACTCCAGGTGCCTCAATCCACCCAGATGTGTATTCAAGTTGCCACCTTAAGTTAAACCATTATTTAATAATCTCACATCTGTCATGGATTTCACTCACCCAAACCACGTCTACGAGCATAGCATAGTAGTATAAGCAATTCGTATAAGTAACTCCCAAGGTTTGAATATAACATGGCAATAGGTTCTACCTCATCCACTACTTCCCAACCCATAAGTTAATGACATCCTAACCATGCAATGTTTGAGGATTGGAACTAATGCATAAAAACTGGGTGATCAAGGGATATGATCTAAGTGTTACTTGCCTTGCTGACGATCTGCGAAACCTAGGGACTCCAAATAACACGCTTCGCACTCCGGGAATTCTATCGCAAACAAACAATAGCATACATAAGCAATCAAGCAAAGAAGCATGGGTAAAACTCAAATAAGAAGATCTACCAGAAAGTTCAACTTAAGAACTCCGGTTAGCAAAAAGAATCAAATCAAACGGAGCAACGAAACTCAAACGGCGAAAGAAACAAGATCCATTTACTAATCTGGACCTAGGTCAAATTTTACAGTAGCAAAAGCTTGTTCAAGTTGATTAAACAGGAAGAGGGTCTCGAGGCGAAGATCTAGGCGCTTGAATTGCCTGATTCCGACAAACGAGCGAAAAGATAAACTAGAACGAAGATCGGATCAGAAATCGTGATCAGAAATAATCGCGGAAAAATCCGATAAAAGAAAACTGACGAACAGGCTAACGAACAAGCGTTCGTTGTCTATAACTAACGAGCAAAAACCGTTCATTGAAACGAACATATGGACGAACGTCTGCTAAAGAGAAGAACCAAAAAAAACGAACTAGGGTTTTTCTTAAAAAAACCGAATCATTTTTTTTAAAAACCGGCGACGAACGGCTACCTGTCGGTCCGGCGCGAGCGGGAGCGGCGCGGGTGAGCCGGGCGGGCGCGGGGGGGGGGCGGGGGGGGGGGGGGGCTGGGTATTTAAAGGAGGAGGCTGACTTGGGGAGGGGGCAAGGGCGGCGGGGGAGGCGGAGTCCGGCTCGGACTCCTCCAAGGCGGCGGCACGGCCAGTATCCTGGAGGGAGACGGCGCGCGGGAGGGAGTGGGCTGGCCCGGCTTGGGTTTCGGCCCAGTCGGCGCCCGGGGATCTTTTTTTTAACAATTCTGCCGAACAGAAAAAATCCTAGAAAATAAAATAAAAATCTAAAAATGCCAAAACAAATTTTCACTGTCTAAATAAAATATTTAGAAGGAGATGAACATTTTATGGGCCCTAAAATGCAAATTTGAAAAACATCCCATTTTTCTAATGCAAATAAAATTGCAATAAAATCCAAATAAAAACAAATATTTGATTTTAATATTTTTCCTCCCATATTTCACTTATTTTGGAGAAGTCATATTATCTCCTCTCATATATTTTAATATGAAATATTTTCAGAGAGAAAAATAATTAAAACCAAAAATCCTCGTTCCAAAATTTGATAAAAATCAAATTTGAAAACCGGGGAAATCCCCAACTCTCTCTGAGGGTCCTTGAGTTGCTTAGGATTTTGAGGATCGCGAGACGAAATGCAATAAAATATGATATGCAAGAATAATCTATGTATAACATTCCAAATTGAAAATTTGGGATGTTACACATGTATTCCCAAACCACCGGAAGCATCCATGAAAACACTTTTCCACCGCTTCAACCTTCTGTTCCTGTGAGATCCTATCTAGGGGCATTCTCTGGCATCCTGCCAAAGGGGGATTCGATCATGGAGGGCATCTACATCAATTCTATTGCCCTTTCGATGAGGGGTGAGTAGTTTACCATAGACCTACGGGTCCATAGCTAGTAGCTAGATGGCTTCTTCTCTCTCTTTGATTCTCAATACCATGTTCTCCTTGATGTTCTTGGAGATTTATCCGATGTAATCTTCTTTCGCGATGTGTTTGTCGAGATCTGATGAATTGTAGATTTATGATCATCTTATCTATGAATATTATTTGAATATTCTCTGAGTTCTTATATGCATGATTTGATATCTTTGTATTTCTCTACAAATTATCGGTTTAGTTTGGCCAACTAGATTGTTTTTTCTTGCAATGGGAGAGGTGCTTAGCTTTCGGTTCAATGTTGCGTGATTTCACCCAGTGACAAAGTAGGGGCAGCGGGACATGTATTGAATTGTTGCCATCAAGGATAAAAAGATGGGATTTACATCATATTGCATGGGTTTATTCCTCTACATCATATCATCTTACTTAAGGCATTACTCCATTCTTTATGAACTTAATACTCTAGATGCATGCTGGATAGCGGTCAATGTGTGGAGTAATAGTAGTAGATGCAGGCAGGAGTCGGTCTTCTTGACACGGATGTGATGCCTATATAACATAATCATTGCCTTGGATATTTTCATAACTTTGCGCTTTTCTATCGATTGCTCGACAGTAATTTGTTGACCCATCGTATTATTTGCCTTCATGAGAGAAGCCTCTAGTGAAACCAATGGCCCTGGGTCTATTTTGCATCATATTAGTTTCCAATCTACTATTTTGCAATCTTTTACTTTTAGATCTATAAATCAAAAACCAAAAAATATTTTATCTTTTATTTATCTATCTGTATCACATCTCACCTTTGCAAGTGACCGTGAAGGGATTGACAACCCCTTTATCGTGTTGGGTGCAAGTTTGTGCAGGTATTGGTGATCTGCGCGTTCTTCTCCTACTGGATTGATACCTTGGTTCTTAGCTGAGGGAAATACTTGTCTCTACTTTCCTGCATCACCCTTTCCTCTTCAAGGGAAAAACCAACACAAGCTCAAGAAGTAGCAGGAATAATTTCTGGCGCCATTGCCGGGGAGATATATGCCAAGTCAAGATCTACATCAAGCCTACCAAGTGCCCACCATAAACTCTCATCTCTTGCATTACATTATTCTCCATTTGCCTCTCGTTTTCCTCTACCCCACTTCTAAAATGGTTTTCGAAAATATTTTATTTTTATTTGCCTTTCTTCCATTCATCTTTTTCGTTTGGTTTCGGTTTGCTTGTTTGCTAGATCGATTTGTTGCCATCATGTCTGAATCTGGGGGGGGGGGGGGGGTTATCGTTGAAAAGGATAGTAGTAATAAAGAGTAAAACCTGGATAATTTTGCTAATATAGATCCTCATGAAGAATCTACTATCTTGCACACTAAAAAACTTCGCATCGGTAGCGGCAATATTATTGTAAAAGGGGTTATTCAAGATTTCTTTACTTATGCCGGTGTGCTACCCACGTTAGGTGGATCTCTTCTCCATAAAACTAATAGTCTCATGGATACTATAACTTTGCTCGTAATGGAACTTGAAAGACAATTTGTTCATTTGCATCTATGCATACAAAGGATTTTTCTAGAGATCTCTAATATTAAGCATTCTTCTGTTAAATGCGCCGCTACCATATTTCTAGCTCATGAGTTTAGATTCATTATGAAAGAAGCTAGTGAAATTTTTGGGCATTATAAAATAGATGGTGGTCGTCCTCCCATAGAGGGGATTCTCTTTAATCAAGAAGAAATAATGCGTTTACGATCTCTCAATCATGTTGCTTATAACGAAAATTGAAGAAAAAGGGTCCCTACCTGTTGCGGACATGACTATTGGGTATGAACCACCCGGGAGGGGCCGGGTCATACCACTGGTGGTTTACCAATGAAGATGGCGGATCATATGAGCCCATTGACGGTCCAAGGCCCAAAAGAGACTTAAGGCCCGGAGGATGAACCGCCATGTATGTATGACTTGTGTTATAAGATATGTGTAGTTAGTCACCGAGCCGGACACGTTGTCTATGAGCCGGCCGGGACTCTGTGAACCGCCGAGCGTCAACCTGTGTATATAAAGGGAAGACCCAGCGTGGCTGTAACGCCCTCGATGCGGCTATATCTCCCACGTGTCGAAGCACGACTTAGAGGCATAACCGCATTGAAAGCAATGTCGCAAGTGAGGTAATCTTCACACAACCCATGTAATACATAAGGGAAAGAGATACATAGTTGGCTTACAATCGCCACTTCACACAATTACAAGAATAAAGCATTACATCAACCAAATACAATCAAGGTCCGGCTACGGAACCAAAATAAAAGAAGAACCCCAAATGCGACGCGGTCCCCGATCGACCCCAACTGGGCTCCACTACTGATCAACTAGAAAGAAACAACACAAAGGACAAGATCTTCATCGAGCTCCTCCTGAGCTTGGTTGCGTCATCTGCTCGGTAACATCGGCACCTGCAAACTGGTTTTGGAAGTATCTGTGAGCCACGGGGACTCAGCAATCTCGCACCCTCGCGATCAAGACTATTTAAGCTTATGGGTAAGGTAAAGGTATGAGGTGGAGCTGCAGCAAGCGACTAGCATATATGGTGGCTAACATACGCAAATGAGAGCGAGAAGAGAAGGCAAAGCACGGTCGATAAAAGTATGATCAAGAAGTGATCCTAAACAACCTACGTCAAGCATAACTCCAACACCACGTTCACTTCCCGGACTCCGCCGGAAAGAGACCATCACGGTAACACACGCGGTTGATGTATTTTAATTAAGGTCAACTTCAGGTTTTCTACAACCGGACATTAACAAATTCCCATCTACCCATAACCGCGGGCACGGCTTTCGAAAGTTCAAATCCCTGCAGGGGTGTCCCAACTTAGCCCATCACAAGCTCTCACGGTCAACGAAGGAATAGACCTCCTCCCGAGACATTCCGATCATACTCGGTATCCCGGTTCTACAAGACATCCTCGACAATGGTAAAACAAGTCCAGCAAGACCACCCGATGCGCCGACATCCCGATAGGAGCTGCAGATATCTCGTTCTCAGGGCAACACCGGATAAGCAATCCGTACAACTAAAACCAGCCCTCGAGTTTCTTCGAGGTGGCGCTGCAAGGGGCTCTAGTTTGGACCAACACTGAGACAAGCACTGGCCCGGGGGGTTTAAAATAAGATGACCCTTGGGATGCGCGACTCCCAAGGGAAAAAGGCTAGGTGGCAAATGGTAAAACCAAGGTTGGGCCTTGCTGGAGGAGTTTTATTCAAACTGAACTGTCAAGGGGTTCCCATTATAACCCAACCGCGTGAGGAACGCAAAATCCGGGAACATAACACCGATATGACGGAAACTAGGGCGGCAAGAGTGGAACAAAACACCAGGCATACGGCCGAGCCTTCCACCCTTTACCAAGTATATAGATGCATTAATTAAATAAGATATATAGTGATATCCCAACAAGTAAACATGTTCCAACAAGGAACAACATCTCCATGGTCCAACAAGAAACAAACTTCGATCTTCACCTGCAACTAACAACGCTATAAGAGGGGCTGAGCAAAGCGGTAACATAGCCAAACAACGGTTTGCTAGGACAAGGTGGGTTAGAGGCTTGGTTCAACAATATGGGAGGCATGATAAGCAAGTGGTAGGTATCACAGCATAGGCATAGCAAAAGAGCGAGCAACTAGCAAGCAAAGATAGAAGTGATTTCGAGGGTATGATCATCTTGCCTGAGATCCCGCAAGGAAGAAGAACGAGTCCATGAAGAAGACAAATGGACGTAGTCGAACGGGTCCTCACAAACACGACGTTATCGGAACCAACCCGAAGAAGCAACACCGGAAAGAAGCAAACAACAAAGTAAACAACCACCACATAAGCATGGCACAATGCGCAAACAAGTATGATGCATGTCCGGTTTAAAGAGGCATGGCATGGCAAAGTGCACAAACAATCCTACAAATTAAATGGAGCTCATTATGCAACGGTGCATTTTGACAAAAACCACATGAATTATTTAGTTCTCTCTCGTTTATGTACCCAACAAGATTAAATGTTGTTAGCATGGCAAGAGGTGAAGCAAATGAAAACTACCTATCTAGTCAAGGTTAAATGAGGCCGAAAGCAACGAACAACAATTCCGGAAACTCCTCATGGGCATATATTAGGTTCGGTCCTGTTCTTCCCTAAACATAATTTTAGAGTTGTTTAACATGCAAAGAAATGTCACCAAGATAAACTAGGCAAAATTCTACCCCATTTACATATAAAGTTTATTAAATTTGGAACTACGGTTATTTAGTTATGAATTAAAGCATTTTAGCATGGCATATGGACAAATTTAAACAAACATCATTTTAAGCATTTTAAACATGGATGAAAGTTGGATATTATGAATCTAGACAAAATTCTAAGCAAGTTTCATATATAAATCATTTCAATCTGATGCACGAATTGTGAGTTATTATATGCATGAACATGGGGGTCTTTTCTGCAAAACTGGCAAACTCTGGATAAATGGACAAATTCGCAGTGCACAGAAAAAAAACAACTATGGGCTGAATCTGAGAAGAACTGGGCTGCTCACCATGGGCCACGGCCCGGTACGGTGAAGGAGGAGGCAGGCCGGGCAGGTGATGGGCCAGCTGCGCAGTGGGCTAGGGAGGCGCCAGCAGAGCCATGGCAATGGCGGCGGCTGGCGAACTTGGTGGCGGGGACGGAGGAGCGGGGCTCTGGTGAGGTTGGGGCTCCGATGAGCCGAGGCGAGGCCGGGAACAGATCAAGTACCCTGGATCAAGCGGGGCCAGGCCGGATTCGATGAAGACGAAGCCAGCGGCGGAGCTACCTACAGTGCCTGCGAGAGAGAGGGAGACTGGCCGGGTGAGGGGGAGAGAGGGAAGAAAAGGGAGCACGGGGAACAATGTGCGGATGACCTGGGAGGAGGCGGTCGTCCTCAGTGGCACGAGGTTTGACTGCGGCGAGGTAGCTGCTCAAAGGTGGCGACGCGGGCGGGTCCTGCGAGCGGATCTGGCAGGAGGAGGCGGCGAGGCTCCAGGCGGCGGTGCGATGCGGTCGTCTCGGGCCCAGATCAGCACGGGCAGGCCGTAGATGGGTCAGGCGGGCCGCGGTGAAGTGGGGCACTGGGGAGGCGACGTGGAGGCCTGCGAGTGGCTGTGGGAGGCAGGGTAGGCGACGTGGCAGCGCCCAGTTGGCCAGGGCGACGCCTCAGGTGGCGGCACGGCCTTTGGCAACACCCCAAGTGGCGACGGGGAGGTGGCTGCGCGCGGAAATCAAGGAGAAGGTGGCTGGCGGCTGCGGGGATCCCGAGGGGAAGGCTAGAAGTAGGTGGAGGGAGTTTAGGGTTCCAAAAATGGAAGGGGAAGGTCTATATATAGACAAGGGGGCTAGGTTAGGGGGAATAGCTCCGTTTTGGATCCGTTCGATCACCATCGGACGGTTTCAGATAGAGGGGGGGGGACTAGGTTGGTTGCAGGTGGGCTGTGGAGAGACCGTGGGCTGAGAAGAGAGAGAGAAGCAGTGCGGTCCGACGACTGTTTCCGAAAACCGAAAACTTCCGACGAAAAGATCGGCTATACTGCCGCTATAGTTTAACGGTTGGGCTAACAAACGAACTCCAAATGCGATGAAACTTGGCAGGCGGTCTACCTACACTATAACAAGACCGCACGCCAACTCTCATCCCATACTGAGAACATTTTCCGGCCACTTATAAAATAATATTTTGGAAATGCCGCGGGCGCGTGCAAGTGTGTCTGGGCTCAGAACGGACAACGGACGGAACAAGGAGACCGTGACTGATGCAAGTTTTGAAAACATGATGATGCAATGCACATGATGACATGACAAGATGCAACAGGCAAGCGAATGACAACGCAACAACATCGAATAACTGGACGACACCTGGCACATCGGTCTCGGGGCGTCACAACACTCCACCACTACGAAAGGATCTCGTCCCGAGATCTAGAATGGCACCGGAGGAACAACGGAAGAGAAGAGAGGAGAGGTAAAAACTAAGTTGCTTCTTTGACGAACGAGTGAAACCACAGAACCTTGAGAGGTTGAACAAATTGGAAGAAATAAAACAACAAGGAAGAACAAAGTTGAAAAACACTTCGTTAGAGAAGAGGGACAAAGAACATTGCGAAAAAAAACCTTGAGGTTGAAGGGAAGATATATATTGAAAAACACTTCGGTTAAGGGAGGGGAGCACGGAAGACCAAATTCGGGCAGCACTTCGGTTGAAAAGAAACAAATAGAATAAGAACTTGATAAGGTGATAGAACTTGAAAAGAGGGCACGACACTCCGGTTAAATGGATAAACATGATCAAAACATGGCCCTGACAAAGCGAGAAGATGGGTTGAGGATAGCAACATCACAATGCCTCCGGAAAAAGAATGCTAGAATGGAGTTGTTGGAAAACCAACAATGAAAAGAAAAGCTTGATATGGACTTGTAGAAGACATCTCAAAATATGAGGTGACAACATGCCACTCACGGGAAAAGAATTGGGTTGATATGAACAAATTGACGAGAAAGTATGTCGCACCGGAAAAGGACAAATGAAGAGCTTGGATCATTTATGAGCACCATATAGCAACAATCCTTAGGGAAGGCTTTAGGTGAAATATAACCCAAGGTAATAGCAATGAAGAGATTGATGGATTTAAAATATCTCGTTCATGACAACATGTGAATCATGAAACATGAATTCAAATTATCAAGAATGACATAATACTACCTCCAACGATACGGGAGAAAAATTGCACTCTGGATTACAATATGAAGAAAGCTTGAGCTTCTTGGAATAGAATCTCGATGAACACTTCGAGAATGAATTAAATCATAGATGAATCATCATGTAGGACATCCATGAGGAACTCCGGTAAACAAAAGATAACGAAAAGAAAGAGAAGTAGAAAACACAAGGTGAAACCTTGTAATCATTTAGATGGATCTCCGTGATAATTAGAGCTTGGAACTCCGGAAAAAGAAAAGATGAAACAATTGAAACCAAGAATTTTGATGAGGTTCCGGAATAAGGAATTAATCACTTGAGTGAAACAAGAGTAAGGATTATGTTGTGCGTATCCTTCACCAATTAAATTGATGATAAACAATTGATTTGGCACACTACTTATTCTCGTGGGCAGGATTAAGAGAGATATCGATAACTTGAGAAAATCTTGAATGACCCACCGGTAGAATAGAAACAATGAATAAATTGATAAGGAAGAGAAATCTTGAACGAACCACCGTAAGAATCGGAAAAGAACAAATAAAAGATAATGAATCACCGGGAAGAATTCGCAAATGTATGATGATGCTCGAGAGAATCTAGATACATGAGAACGAAGGGATCACGAACTGATTAGAGATCACTTGAACGAAGCATCGGTAAGATTTGGAGAACCATAGCTGAAAGCTGAGAATGAATAAATTCTGAGATGATGGGCTCCGGAGAAACAAACTAAAAAGAATCTTGAATTGCTCCGGATGGGTGAAAAGAATTCTCACGATCAAAACAATTACGAGAGGATGGCAACAAGCTAGAATCACGAATCTTGAAGAGAATGGAGCAAGATATGGAGGAAAATTCTTCTTCGGTCTTCAAGTGTTATGAAAGACGATGAGAGACACCACCATGAATTATTGAGGCACTCCAGAAGAAACAAAAGCGAAGAGGTTGAGCCAACTATGGAAAGAATTTGGAAGATCTTGGAGAAGTCATTTGACTGACGATAACTCATTCTTACGTCAAACTTCGGAAGGAAATTTTGAGGACCGCTCCGGGAAAATAGGAAGAGTCAGGTAAGATCCTGGGAAAATACCTGTGGGTTAGGGCCCACTCAAAGAACACCGTTGAAAAGATTTAAAAGAGAAAACACCGGTTGAATTAAATGACTAGAATGAGGGAACATCCTCGAAAGAGCTTGAACGAATGTAGAGTGGAAACACGAATCTTCGAGATATCTTTAGCACTCTGGAATAATAAATAGCGAGAAGTGGAATGATAATGAGGTGCACCGGCATGAGAAAGCATTGAAATGAGGAAAAAGGGTAAGATCAACAAAGCTTGACTTGAAACCACCGGAGAAGATAAAAGAAATGAAGAATGATGAACTAGAAGCTCCGTTAGTATCTTCATGAGAATCACCGGATAAGAACATTGAGGGAAAAGAATGGAGAGGCTTCACATCCATAAGATGGATGCTTTATTAAGACATTTGATTCCTTGAGGAAAAAAAGGGCGGGCGGGCGGGAAAAACAAAGACAACTTGGAGACGGATGAAAAGAACACCGTTGAGAAGAACTGATAATTGATCTTGCGGACGTTGAAAAAGAACGGATTCGCTTGAGGAGAAAACACACCGGTTTAAAAAGATTGACATGACAATCTCGATGATCAAGAAGGATTAGTATTCACATCGGAGTATGAGAGCACCATTTGGGGAAGGTATGGAATCAACACATGACTTCGAAGCAACTCGAATACCACAACTCAAAACAAAACAAGGATTGGCTTGCAGAATAAGCCGGAACAAACATATGATAGAGATTTCGTCCGAAGTTTTCGTGGTGGGGCCTACACGGGCTCGATCATACAGCACCATCATGTACAAGGCAGTGCACATGACATACGAAGCGTCCCCGAGTCGGCATAGGCAAGGACTCTTTAAGACACAACGAGACCACTGTAAAACCGACCATGAATAGGCGGACCACTAGACGTCGAACCCCAATTTCATATCATACATCTGTTGGAAAGATATCCTAAGAGCTACTTGAATTCCCACTTATAAACTCCCGAAACTTTCCGGTTATGCAATCAGGTGTTGGGGATACAGGGGAAGCATAATATCTCACCCAAAACTAGCAAATCCTACATCCAGCTGTATCCATCCTTCAACACATAACCAAAAAAACCTTCGGAAATCGTCTACCTCAACCTTCGAAAAGCATCCGTTATACAAGTTATGGCAATACTCCCGAACTCCCGCCCTAGTACTGGGTGGCATCGAGGTTATCTCACCAATGAACTGCATAAAAGAGATTTTCGATGTCGGCGTACTAAACTCAGGTATTCTAGAACTGCAACGATAAAATTGTGACGACAACACCTCGGAGCTCAACTCCCCGGGACACTGCCACAAAACCCCTGACAGGAGGCACCAAGATAATGTTCTCGTGACAAAACCATCGGAACGATTCCAAGATACCCGCGTGATCCTAAATTTTTTTTTAGTGAAATTTGAGAAGAGAAGAGTCCAAACTCTACGTCAGGATGCCTTACCAGAGCGATGAGGAGACTGGGGAGTAAAAAGAATTCCTAAACTCTCCGATATATAATTCCTAAATGACTCAAAACATTTTTTTTCTAGACTCAACAACGACTGCTAAAAACGATCAATCAGTGGGGGCTCCTAAGGTCGGGGAAGGCTCTGATTACCAACTTGTAACACCCTCGATGCGGCTATATCTCCCACGTGTCGAAGCACGACTTAGAGGCATAACCGCATTGAAAGCAATGTCGCAAGTGAGGTAATCTTCACACAACCCATGTAATACATAAGGGAAAGAGATACATAGTTGGCTTACAATCGCCACTTGACACAATTACAAGAATAAAGCATTACATCAACCAAATACAATCAAGGTCCGGCTATGGAACCAAAATAAAAGAAGAACCCCAAATGCGACGCGGTCCCCGATCGACCCCAACTGGGCTCCACTACTGATCAACTAGAAAGAAACAACACAAAGGACAAGATCTTCATCGAGCTCCTCCTGAGCTTGGTTGCGTCATCTGCTCGGTAACATCAGCACCTGCAAACTGGTTTTGGAAGTATCTGTGAGCCACGGGGACTCAGCAATCTCGCACCCTCGCGATCAAGACTATTTAAGCTTATGGGTAAGGTAAAGGTATGAGGTGGAGCTGCAGCAAGTGACTAGCATATATGGTGGCTAACATACGCAAATGAGAGCGAGAAGAGAAGGCAAAGCACGGTCGATAAAAGTATGATCAAGAAGTGATCCTAAACAACCTATGTCAAGCATAACTCCAACACCGTGTTCACTTCCCGGACTCCGCCGGAAAGAGACCATCACGGTAACACACGCGGTTGATGTATTTTAATTAAGGTCAACTTCAGGTTTTCTACAACCGGACATTAACAAATTCCCATCTGCCCATAACCGCGGGCACGGCTTTCGAAAGTTCAAATCCCTGCAGGGGTATCCCAACTTAGCCCATCACAAGCTCTCACGGTCAACGAAGGAATAGACCTCCTCCCGAGACATTCCGATCAGACTCGGTATCCCGGTTCTACAAGACATCCTCGACAATGGTAAAACAAGTCCAGCAAGACCACCCGATGCGCTGACATCCTGATAGGAGCTACACATATCTCGTTCTCAGGGCAACACCGGATAAGCAATCCGTACAACTAAAACCAGCCCTCGAGTTTCTCCGAGGTGGCGCTGCAAGGGGCTCTAGTTTGGACCAACACTTAGACAAGCACTGGCCCGGGGGGTTTAAAATAAGATGACCCTTGGGATGCGCGACTCCCAAGGGAAAAAGGCTAGGTGGCAAATGGTAAAACCAAGGTTGGGCCTTGCTGGAGGAGTTTTATTCAAAGCGAACTGTCAAGGGGTTCCCATTATAACCCAACCGCGTGAGGAACGCAAAATCAGGGAACATAACACCGATATGACAGAAACTAGGGCGGCAAGAGTGGAACAAAACACCAGGCATACGGCCGAGCCTTCCACCCTTTACCAAGTATATAGATGCATTAATTAAATAAGATATATAGTGATATCCCAACAAGTAAACATGTTCCAACAAGGAACAACATCTCCATGGTCCAACAAGAAACAAACTTCGATCTTCACCTGCAACTAACAACGCTATAAGAGGGGCTGAGGAAAGCGGTAACATAGCCAAACAACGGTTTGCTAGGACAAGGTGGGTTAGAGGCTTGGTTCAACAATATGGGAGGCACGATAAGCAAGTGGTAGGTATCGCAGCATAGGCATAGCAAAAGAGCGAGCAACTAGCAAGCAAAGATAGAAGTGATTTCGAGGGTATGATCATCTTGCCAGAGATCCCGCAAGGAAGAAGAACGAGTCCATGAAGAAGACAAACGGACGTAGTTGAACGGGTCCTCACAAACACGACGTTATCGGAACCAACCCGAAGAAGCAACACCGTAAAGAAGCAAACAACAAAGTAAACAACCACCACATAAGCATGGCACGATGCGCAAACAAGTATGATGCATGTCTGGTTTAAAGAGGCATGGCATGGCAAAGTGCACAAACAATCCTACAAATTAAATGGAGCTCATTATGCAACGGTGCATTTTGACGAAAAACCACATGAATTATTTAGTTCTCTCTCGTTTATGTACCCAACGAGATTAAATGTTGTTAGCATGGCAAGAGGTGAAGCAAATGAAAACTACCTATCTAGTCAAGGTTAAATGAGGCCGGAAGCAACGAACAACAATTCCGGAAACTCATGGGCATATATTAGGTTCGGTCCTGTTCTGCCCTAAACATAATTTTAGAGTTGTTTAACATGCAAAGCAATGTCACCAAGATAAACTAGGCAAAATTCTACCCCATTTACATATAAAGTTTATTAAATTTGGAACTACGGTTATTTAGTTATGAATTAAAGCATTTTAGCATGGCATATGGACAAATTTAAACAAACATCATTTTAAGCATTTTAAACATGGATGAAAATTGGATATTTTGAATCTAGACAAAATTCTAAGCAAGTTTCATATATAAATCATTTCAATCTGATGCACGAATTGTGAGTTATTATATGCATGAACATGGGGGTCTTTTCTGCAAAACTGGCAAACTCTGGATAAATGGAAAAATTTGCAGCGCACAGAAAAAAACAACTATGGGCTGAATCTGAGAAGAACTGGGCTGCTCACCATGGGCCACGGCCCGGTACGGTGAAGGAGGAGGCAGGCCGGGCAGGTGCTGGGCCAGCTGCGCAGTGGGCTAGGGAGGCGCTGGGCTACGGTCAACGCGAACGAGCGGGCTCCTTCTAGATCGAAGCAGAGCCATGGCAATGGCGGCGACTGGCGAACTTGGTGGCGGGGACGGAGGAGCGGGGCTCCGGTGAGGTTGGGGCTCCGATGAGCCGAGGCGAGGCCGGGAACGGATCAAGTACCCTGGATCCAGCGGGGCCAGGCCGGATCCGATGAAGACGAAGCCGGCGGTGGAGCTGCCTACAGTGCCTGCGAGAGAGAGGGAGACTGACCGGGTGAGGGGGAGAGAGGGAAGAAAAGGGAGCACAGGGAACAATGTGCGGATGACCTGGGAGGAGGCGGTCGTCCTCAGTGGCACGAGGTTTGACTCCGGCGAGGTAGCAGCTCAGAGGTGGCGACGCGGGCGGGGTCCTACGAGCGGATCTGGCAGGAGGAGGCGGCGAGGCTCCAGGCGGTGGTGCGATGCGGTCGTCTCGGGCCCAGATCGGCACGGGCAGGCCATAGATGGGTCAAGCGGGCCGCGGTGAAGTGGGGCACTAGGGAGGCGATGTGGAGGCCTGCGAGTGGCTGCGGGAGGCAGGTAGGCGACGTGGCAGCGCCCGGTTGGCCAGGGCGATGCCTCAGGTGGCGGCACGGCCTTTGGCAACGCCCCAAGTGGCGATGGGGAGGTGGCTGCGTGCGGAAATCGAGGAGAAGGTGGCTGGCGGCTGCGGGGATCCCGAGGGGAAGGCTAGAAGTAGGTGGAGGGGGTTTAGGGTTCCAAAAATGGAAGGGGAAGGTCTATATATAGACAAGGGGGCTAGGTTAGGGGGAATAGCTCCATTTTGGATCCGTTCGATCACCATCGGACGGTTTCAGATAGAGGGGGGGACTAGGTTGGTTGCAGGTGGGCTGTGGAGAGACCGTGGGCTGAGAAGAGAGAGAGAAGCAGAGCGGTCCGACGACTGTTTCCGAAAACCGAAAACGTCCGACGAAAAGACCGGCTATACTGCCGCTATAGTTTAACGGTTGGGCTAACAAACGAACTCCGAATGCGATGAAACTTGGCAGGCGGTCTACCTACACTATAACAAGACCGCACGCCAACTCTCATCCCATACCGAGAACATTTTCCAGCCACTTATAAAATAATATTTTGGAAATGCCGCGGGCGCGTGCAAGTGTGTCTGGGCTCAGAACGGACAACGGACGGAACAAGGAGACCGGGACTGATGCAAGTTTTGAAAACATGATGATGCAATGCACATGATGACATGACAAGATGCAACAGGCAAGCGAATGACAACGCAACAACAGCGAATAACTGGACGACACCTGGCACATCGGTCTCGAGGCGTCACACTGGCTTAGGGCAAGAAACAAGAGATCGAGAACTAGGTCAAGCGTTTTCGCTCCCAGGTGATCGAAACCCTAGCAATACATTCCCAAACTAGAGTAGGCCTTTACCTTCATCGTAAGGGGCCGAACCAGTATAGACTCTTCGTGTTCTTTGTCCCATTTAACCCCTTTAAGCTATCCTAGCTGTGATGGCCCTATGACTAAGTCCTTCTGCTAGGACATCTGCCATGACAATTCCATGATAGTTAGCACCCATTGTGGGGCCAGTGCACGGTGGTTTCGAGTTCTTACAGGGCAATTTCAAAGGGATCAAGGGATACGATGTGGGCCGGTGACCAAGAGTCGTCGTGGAAAGCTCTACATCGATGATACAGGCTCGGGCCCTGAGGCCGGCTCAATCGAGTACGGGTCCCGGGTCCCCTTTGGCGGAATCCATGTCTTCATCAGCAAGATCGGCGAACCGGGCCCTGAGCCGGACATCTGCACCGACATCGTCAAGACGGCTCAGCGTGCACGACCCGCCCAACCCACCATGAGGCGTGCCTTCGTTGGTTTCATCCATGGGGCGGAAGTTGAAGAAGGATACGTGTCTGGCGGTGAGACGGCCATCTACTCTGAAGGTGAGTTGTCCACAGGCGAGACTAATTCATTGTATCAACTGCAAGACGGCCGGCTTGGGGGTTGTTCCAATGGTGACAGTATTCTGGACCCCTATGAGCCGCCGAATAGGGTCATGATCTTCATGGCCAGTACACAACCGGTGCTTGGTTCAACAACCGCCGCGGCTATGACCTCCAGTTCAATGGCTGCATCGGCAGTGGTGCTAGCGGTTCCGCACGCCCACCGACTCAAGTTCTCACAGAGTTATTGGAGGCTCTGGCAATTCTGATGGGGGTGTGGAGGTAACCCCGGACAAACAGGAACAACACAAGGTGGATCTGGCAAAGTTGGGAGATGAGATAGCTCAAGCCAAGGAAGAGCTGGCGGCTGCGAACGATAGGATGGCTGCAGAGCGGGCTGTTTTAGATGCTCAGGCACAGCGGATCCAAGCGGATTCCTTCCAGCTTACGTTAGATCAGAACGCTTCAAATGAGCTCGTGAAGAGGAGGAGGCACCAGAGTCATCTACCCCCTGTTTATGAGCCAAGGAACCTCTTCAACACGCCTGGAGTAGGGACCAATGACCCGCCGGTGGTGAACTGGGTGGTCGAAGCACCTGCGACTGGAGCGCCGGTTCAGCCACGGGCAATTGAACTGCCACGTTTGAGTGATACTCCACCTCAGTATGTACCGACACCTTCGGGTCATTATTCTAACCCGTTGGACAATATGATTGCTGCGACAACACGATTGGCAGCTCTACCGATTTAACGCGAGTCTCCAACAGCGATGGTGCCAATGCTCAAGCTTTGGTGGATCAGGGCAGAGCGCGTCAGGAGGCCGAGCTGGCGGCTCAGCAAGCGGCTCATCAACACTCTCCGGTTTATTCGTTAGCTTTGGTGGAGGCAGGTATGACCTCTAGAACCTTGGGTGTGCCATGGTTTAGTACCGGCTCTGCGTAACCAGCATTTACCCAAGGATTTCAAGGGTCCTCGCAAGGTGCCTAATTACACAGCAGATCAACCCCCTGAAGCTTGGATTGAAAGTTATGAGATGGCCACGGAGATGTTGGATGTTAGCGATGCCGCATGTGCTAAGTATTTCACCATGATGTTGGATGGGCCGACTCGCACTTGGTTGAAAGGAATGCCCGCCAACTCCATTGGGTCATGGACAGAGCTGAAGGCCCGCTTTATCCAAAATTTCAAAGACACATGCAAGCAGCCTATGTCAATCCTGGATTTGTATTCTTGTGTCCAAGGTGAGGGCGAGTCAACAACCCACTGGGTGCACCGGATCTCAACTATTATACACTCGTCAGACAGCATAAACGTCGGCTCAGCGGTTTTGGTGTTGGAGAAAAAATGACGTTTCCTCCCCCTCAAGTCAAAGCTTGGACGGCTTAAGCGCCAATGCAATGACATGGGGGAGCTCATGGTGGCTCTTGTCAAATATGACGACTCTGATAGTACCAAAGACCCTGAATTTTGATGAAGAGAAGGCCGATAAGGGGAAGAAGAGTGGTAATACAAAGGGGCAGTAGTATAATATGGCAAGCCATGGTGGTAATGGTAAGCGTAAGGCCGACGGCAATTTAGACTTTGTGGCTAACACCACTGCGCAGAATAAGAACCAGCGTCGCAAAGGAAGGCCGGCCCAGCCTGGAGGATCGAAATTCGACCTTGAAGCGGTGATGAATCAGCCTCGTCCGAGGCACGGTACATGCGAGAAGCGGGCCACTCATCTATGGAAGGATTGCTTTATCATGAAGGAGTTGAAGGCTTCCAATCTTTTTCAGAACAACCATGGCCCGAACGGCGGTTCAGGATCCGGCTATCATGGACCGGGCTTTGGTGGTGGTGGTTCAAACTCTGGATTACAGGGCCAAGGCAATCAAGGTGGCTTTAATCAGTAGTCTGGTCAAGGGAATCAGTAGTAGTCTGTGAAGGAAATATGCCCTAGAGGCAATAATAAAGTTGTTATTTATATTTCCTTATATCATGATAAATGTTTATTATTCATGATAGAATTGTATTAACCGGAAACTTAGTACATGTGTGAATACATAGACAAACAGAGTGTCACTAGTTTGCGTCTACTTAACTAGCTCGTTGAATCAATGATGGTTATGTTTCCTAACCATAGACATGAGTTGTCATTTGATTAACGGGATCACATCATTAGAGAATGATGTGATTGACTTGACCCATCCGTTAGCTTAGCACGACGATCGTTTAGTTTGTTGCTATTGCTTTCTCCATAACTTATACATGTTCCTATGACTATGAGATCATGCAACTCCCGAATACCGGAGGAACACTTTGTGTGCTACCAAACGTCACAACGTAATAGGGTGATTATAAAGGTGCTCTACAGGGTTCTCTGATGGTGTTTGTTGAGTTGGCATAGATCGAGATTAGGATTTGTCACTCCGATTGTCAAAGAGGTATCTCTGGGCCCTCTCGGTAATGTACATCACTATAAGCCTTGCATGCAATGTAGCTAATGAGTTAGTTACGGGATGTAGCATTACGGAATGAGTAAAGGGACTTGCCGGTAATGAGATTGAACTAGGTATTGAGATACCGACGATCGAATCTCGGGCAAGTAACATACCGATGGAAAAGGGAACAACATATATCGTTATGCGGTTTGACTGATAAAGATCTTCATAAAATATGTAGGAACCAATATGAGCATCCAGGTTCCGCTATTGGTTATTTACCAGAGACATGTCTCGGTAATGTCTACATAGTTCTTGAACCCGTAGGTTCTGCACGCTTAACGTTTGGTGACAATCGGTATTACGAGTTTATGTGTTCTGATGTACCGAAGGTACTTCGGAATCCCGGATTTGATAACTGACATAACGAGGAGTCTCGAAATGATCAAGACATATATTTTGGAAGCCTATGTTTGGACATAGAAATGGGTCCGGATGAGTTCGGGCATTTTCCAGAGTATCGGGAGGTTACCGGAACCCCCCGGGAGTATATGGGCCTTCTTGGGCCTTAGTGGAAAAGAGGAGAGTGAAGGAAAAGGTGGGAGGCACGCACCCTAGCCCAATTCGAATTGGGAGGGGGCCGCCCCCCTTTCCTTTCTCCAATCCTCCCCTTCCTTCTCTCCTACTCCTACTACATGGAAGGGGGGAATCCTACTCCCGGTGGTAGTAGGACTCCCCTAGGGCGCGCCATATAGAGGGCTGGCCCCTCCCCTCCTCCACTCCTTTATATACGGGGGAGGGGGCACCCCATAGACACAATTTGATCATTGATTTTTTAGCCATGTGCGGTGCCCCCCTCCACCATAATCTACCTCGGTTATATCGTAGCGGTGCTTCGGCGAAGCCCTGTTCCGGTAGCAACATCATCACCGTCCTCACATTGTCATGCTGACAAAGCTCTCCCTCGAAGCTCTACCGGATCGTGAGTTCGTGGGACGTCACCGAGCTGAACGTGTGCAGATCGCGGAGGTGTCGTACCTTCGGTGCTAGATCGGTCGATCGTGAAGACGTGCGACTACATAAACCGCGTTGTCATAATGCTTCCGCTTACGGTCTACGAGGGTACGTAGACAATAGTCTCCCCTCTCGTTGCTTTGCATCACCATGATCTTGCGTGTGCGTAGGAATTTTTTTTGAAATTACTGCGTTCCCCAACAGTGGCATCCGAGCCAGATCTGTGCGTAGATGTTATATGCACGAGTAGAACACAAAGGAGTTGTGGGCGTAGGTATATACATATTGCTTGCCGTCACTAATTGATTCTTGATCCAGTGGCATTGTTGGATGAAGCGGCCCAGACCAGCATTACACGTACGCTTACGCGAGACTGGTTCTACCGACGTGCTTCACACACAGGTGGCTAGTGGGTGTCTGTTTCTCCAGCTTTAGTTGAATTGGATTCAATGAACAGGGTTCTTTCTGAAGATCAAAAAGCAATCACTATACCGCGTTGTGGTTTTTGATGCGTAGGTAAGAACGGTTCTTGCTCAGGCCATAGCAGCCACATAAAACTTGCAACAACAAAGTAAAGGACGTCTAACTTGTTTTTGCAGGGCATGTTGTGATGTGATATGGTCAAGACATGATGCTAAATTTTATTGTATGAGATGATCATGTTTTGTAACACAGTTATCGGCAACTGGCAGGAGCCATATGGTTGTCGCTTTATTGTATGAAATGCAATTGCCATGTAATTGCTTTACTTTATCACTAAGCGGTAGCAATAGTCGTAGAAGCAATAGTTGGCGATATGACAACGATGCTTCGATGGAGATCAAGGTGTCAAGCCAGTGACGTTGGTGATCATGATGGTGCTTTGGAGATGAAGATCAAAGGCACAAGATGATGGCCATATCATATCACTTATATTGATTGCATGTGATGTTTATCCTTTATGCATCTTATTTTTCTTAGTTCGGCGGTAGCATTATAAGATGATCTCTCACTAAATTTCAAGGTATAAGTGTTCTCCCTGAGTATGCACTGTTGCTATAGTTCATCGTGCCAAGACACCACGTGATGATTGGGTGTGATAAGCTCTACGTTCACATACAATGGGTACAAGCCAGTTTTGCACACGCGGAATACTCGGGTTAAACTTGACGAGCCTAACATATGCAGATATGACCTCGGAACACTGGAGACCGAAAGGTCGAGCATGAATCATAGAGTAGATATGATCAACATAGTGATGTTCACCATTGAAAACTACTCCATCTCAGGTGATGATCAGACATGGTTTAGTTGATATGGATCACGTGATCACTTAGATGATTAGAGAGATGACTATCTAAGTGGGAGTTCTTAAGTAATTTGATTAATTGAACTTTAATTTATCATGAACTTAGTACCTGATAGTATTTTGCATGTCTATGTTGTTGTAGATAGATGGCCTGTGCTGTTGTTCCAGTAAATTTTAATGCGTTCCTAGAGAAAGCTAAGTTAAAATATGATGGTAGCAACTACACGGACTGGGTCCATAACTTTAGGATTATCCTCATTGCTGCACAGAAGAATTACGTCCTGGAAGCACCGCTAGGTGACAAACCCGCTGCAGGAGCAACGCCAGATGTTATGAACACCTGGTAGAGCAAAGCTGATGACTACTCGATAGTTCAGTGTGCCATGCTTTACGGCTTAGAACCGGGACTTCAACGACGTTTTGAACGTCATGGAGCATATGAGATGTTCCAGGAGTTGAAGTTAATATTTCAAGCAAATGCCCAGATTGAGAGATATGAAGTCTCCAATAAGTTCTACAGCTGCAAGATGGAGGAGAATAGTTCTGTTAGTGAACATGTAACACCCCGGTTGTAACTTTCCCAATTTGTACTCCAACTATTGCCGTTTCGGCGTTAAGTTATTTTATTTTCTCGGGTTCGGGTCTTTGCCTCTGTGTGTTGTTATCGTTGTCATGCATCTCATATCATGTCATCATGTGCATTGCATTTGCATACGTGTTCATCTCTTGCATTCGAGCATTTTCCCCGTTGTCCGTTTTGCATTCCGGCGCTTCGTTCTCCTCCGGTGGTCATTTCTAGCTTTCTTTCATGTGTGGGGATTAAAAATTTCCGGATTGGGCCGAGACTTGCCAAGCGTCCTTGGTTTACTACCGGTAGACCGCCTGTCAAGTTTCGTATCATTTGGACTTCGTTTGATACTCCAACGGTTAACCGAGGGACCGAAAAGGCCTCGTGTGTGTTGCATCCAAACACCCCTCCAATTTGGCCCAAAACCCACCTAAGCCTTCTCCATCATCTAGATCGTTCGATCACGATCGCGTGGCCGAAAACCGCACCTCATTTGGACTCTCCTAGCTCCCTCTATGCCTATTTAAAGACCACCCCCGAAATTCCCCTTCTCCTCCCCCCCGAAACCCTAGCCTCCCTCCATCCGGCGCGCCTGACACCTCCGGGCCGCACCAGACAAATCGCCGCCGCCGCCCGCAGCCAGTGGCGTTGTGCCACATGGCGCGCCGCCACCCGCGCCCGCACCGGCCCGCTCGGCCCGGGGAGAGCCCCCGCGGGCCCGACGCCGGCCGCCGCCTCCTCCGCAACCTCGCCGCCGTCCTCCTCCCGCCCGGTCACCCGAGCCGCCGCACGCCGCCTCGCCTGCTCCGCCGCCTCGCCGGCCATCGCGCCGCCTTGCCCGCCGCGCCGCCTCGGCCGCTCCGCCGCATCGCCCGCCGCGCCGGCGCCGTGCCGCCGCCGACTCCGGCCGGCCTCCTCTCCCTCCTACTCCGGCGACGAACTCCGGTGATGATCCGGCCGCCTCATTTTGCGTGCCACCGAAACCCTAGATCCGGAGGTTGTTTTTTTCACTAAGTCCCCGGAAATTCCAGATCCATGTGCTCCTATTCTTAGCCTCGTAACTTTGCATCTGTAGCTCTGATTTGGGCATATAGCATATCAAAATGTTCATCTCAGAGAGTACATCATTTCATTCCATTGCATCATTTTCATTTGAGTTCATTTTGATGCCCAAAATGCTGTTAGAAGAGGGCTACTTGAGATAATTGTCAGATCTGCTGCTCCATTTAGCCTTTTGTCATTTTTGCCATGATTAATGTGTGCATGATATGCCCTTGAGGTCTACATATGTTTTGTGAAGGGTTTTGCCATCTTTACAGAGGTGCAACCCATGTATTTATGTGATGTGTGTGGTGCCTAGCACAAGCTTGCAAAGTGGTGCACTTGGTATTTCTGTTTTCAGGGACTTAGCATTTCCACTAAGTCCTTGAGCTGTTTATTTCATATTGTCATATGTTCATGTTGTTTCCTAGTGATCCGTGCCTCTTTTGAGGATGATTAGTAAGGATGTTTTGTTAATCTTGTAGTGCTCTATCAATCCATGTCTTTGTTTGCAACTATGGAGCACCCTAGCGTGAGTCAATCGAGCTCTACTTTTGCTACTTTGTGAATCTGGGCAGATTGTCAACTTGTTTGCAATTTTGCCGATGATGTTGTAGTTGATCCGTGCATGCTATGCTATTGTTCTTGCCATGTATACCTTGCATTTTGTGTGTTCTTGATAGAAGTATGCTTAGCTTATCATGACTTGCACCGTAGTGAGAGCATCGAGCTCGTAAACATGCCTACTTGATATCTGTTTTCAGCATGCTCCAGTTTTCACTAAGTGTGAGAACTGATTATGTTTTTGCCATGTTCACATGCTTGCAATTGTATTTTCTGATCCCTTTTGGCTCAAGGTCACTAAGGGACTTTGTTTAAGCTCTTTGAGTAGCTCCATGCCATGCTTTACTTTGCCATGTTCAGGTCCTGTAGCATATAGTTTTGTTGCTCCGAAGAGTGCTACCTGATCTGAAATTCCAGACAAGTGTTAATTTCACAAAGTCTGAGATCTGTTTGCCATATGCATTTTTGCCGTGCTTGTTTGAACCTGTTAATGGATGAATTGGCCGTAGCTCAGTGCTAGACTTTTGTTAAGCATCTTGAATGCATCCCTGCCATGTACTTTGTTGTCATGTTTGGGTGCTGTAGCATGTTCATTTTGTTGCATTTAGATGGCTACTTGCTGTAAATCGCAGACCGGTGTCATATTTGAATCGCTTGCCATTTCCAAACCGTAACTCCGACTCCGGCGTTCTTTATATCGTTTTCAAGCGATTTCATCTCATCTTTCCAGTGGCACACTTGGATTTCCATGTTGAGGCCAGGTTCATGCACCCCTTGTCAAATCTTGCATATGCATTCCGCATCGCATCCCGCATAGCATACCATCCTTGCATCATATTGTTTGATCCTTGCACGTGGTTGATTGTGTCCTCGTTGCTTGTTTGTATTTTTTGGGTAGAGCCGGGAGACGAGTTCGCTAACGAGGAGCCCATTGAGTTTGCTTTCGAGGATCCAGTCAACTCTGACAACTTTGCAGGCAAGATGATCATACCCTCGAAATCACTACTATCTTTGCTATGCTAGATTGCTCGGTCTTTTGCTATGCCATTGCTACGATGCCTACCACTTGATTTCAAGCCTCCCAAATTGCCATGTCAAACCTCTAATCCACCATGTCCTAGCAAACCGTTGATTGGCTATGTTACCGCTTTGCTCAGCCCCTCTTATAGCGTTGCTAGTTGCAGGTGAAGATTGGAGGCCGTTCCTTGTTGGAACTTTTATTTACTTGTTGGGATATCATTATATTATCTTGTTATCCTAATGCATCTATATACTTGGTAAAGGGTGGAAGGCTCGGCCTCTTGCCTAGTGTTTTGTTCCACTCTTGCCGCCCTAGTTTCCGTCATATCGGTGTTATGTTCCCCGATTTTGCGTTCCTTATGCGGTTGGGTTATAATGGGAACCCCTTGATAGTTCGCCTTGATTAAAGCTTTTCCAGCAATGCCCAACCTTGGTTTTACCATTTGCCACCTAGCCTCTTTTCCCTTGGGTTTCCGGAGCCCGAGGGTCATCTTATTTTAGCCCCCCCCGGGCCAGTGCTCCTCTGAGTGTTGGTCCCACCGAGCGATGTCAGGGGCTACCAGGGGCAACTCTGGGCTGGCCTACCCGACGTCTTGCTCATCTGAGTGTGCCCTGAGAATGAGATATGTGCAGCTCCTATCGGGATTTGTCGGCACATTCGGGCGGTGTTGCTGGTCTTTTTTTGACCTGTCGAAGTGTCTTGAAGAACCGAGATACCGAGTCTGATTGGAACGTCTTGGGAGGAGGTCTATTCCTTCGTTGACCGTGAGAGCTTGTCATGGGCTAAGTTGGGACTCCCCTGTAGGGATTTGAACTTTTGAAAGCTGTGCCCGCGGTTATGGGCAGATGGGAATTTGTTAATGTCCAGTTGTAGATAACTTTAACCTTAACTTAATTAAAATGAATCAACTGAGTGTGTTACCGTGATGGCCTCTTCTCGGCGGAGTCCGGGAAGTGGACACGGTGTTGGAGTAATGTTTGCGCAGGTTGTTCTCTAGTTTCTCGCTCGCGCTTTGCCTCCACTTCTCGCTCTCTTTTGCGAATAGGATAGCCACCATACTTGCTAGTCGCTTGCTGCAGCTCCACATATATTTTACCTTGCCTTACCTATAAGCTTAAATAGTCTTGATCGCAAGGGTGCGAGATTGCTGAGTCCCTGTGGCTCACAGATTACTATTACACCAGATGCAGGGCCTGATGATTCCGCTCCAGGTGACGCGTTTGAGCTCAAGTGGGAGTTCGACGAGGACTCTCAACGTTACTATGTTTCCTTTCCTGATGATCAGTAGTGCTGGTCAGTTGGCGGTGATCGGGACCGTGTCGCATGTTGGGTTCTCTTTTATTTTGGCACCGTAGTCGGGCCATGAGTGTTTGGATGATGTAATGTTATTTATGTACTTGTCTGACGTGGCGAGTGTAAGCCAACTATGTTATCTCCCGTTTTATTATCATATTACATGGGATGTTGTGAAGATTGCCTAACTTGCGACATATGCCTTCAATGCGATTATTTCTCTAAGTCGTGCCTCGACACGTGGGAGCTATAGTCGCATCGAGGGTGTTAGAGAACATATACTCAGAATGTCTGGGTACCACAACCACTTGACTCAACTGGGAGTTTATCTTCCTGTTGATAGTGTCATTGACAGAGTTCTTCAATCACTACCACCAAGCTACAAGAGCTTCCTGATGAACTATAATATGCAAGGGATGGATAAAACGATTCCTAAGCTCTTCACAATGCTAAAGGATACGAAGGTAGAAATCAAGAAGGAGCATCAAGTGTTGATGGTCAACAAGACCACCAGTTTCAAGAAAAAGGGTAAAGGGAAGAAGGGGAACTTCAAGAAGAATAGCAAGCCAGTTGTTGCTCAAGTGAAGAAACCCAAGTCTGGACCTAAGCCTGAGACTGAGTGCTTCTACTGCAAAGGAACCATTCATTGGAAGCGAAATTGCCCCAAGTATTTGGCGGAGAAGAAGGATGGCAAAGTTAAAGGTATATTTGATATACATGTTATTGATGTGTACCTTACTAATTCTCGCAGTAGTGCCTGGGTATTTTATACTGGTTCAATTGCTAATATTTGCAACTCAAAACAGGGACTACGGATTAACCGAAGATTGGCTAAGGACGAGGTGACGATGCACGTGGAAAATGGTTCCAAAATCGATATGATCGCCGTCGACATGCTACCTCTACATCTACCTTTGGGATTAGTTTTAGACCTAAATAATTGTTATTTGGTGCCAGCGTTGAGCATGGACATTATATCTGGATCTTGTTTGATGCGAGACAGTTATTCATTTAAATCAGAGAATAATGGTTGTTCTATTTATATGAGTAATATCTTTTATGGTCATGCACCCTTGATGAGTGGTCTATTTTTACTAAATCTTGATAGTAGTGATACACATGTTCATAGTATTGAGGCCAAAAGATGCAGAGTTGATAATCATAGTGCAACTTATTTGTGGCACTGCCACTTAGGTCATATTGGTATAAGAGCATGAAGAAACTCCATTTTGATGGACTTCTGGAATCACTTGAGTATGAATCACTTGGTACATGCGAACCATGCCTCATGGGCAAGATGACTAAAACTCCGTTCTCCAGAACAATGGAGCGAGCAATAGAGTTATTGGAAATCATACATATTGATGTATGTGGTCCAATGAACATTGAAGCTCGCGGCGGATATCGTTATTTTCTCACCTTCATAGATGATTTGAGCAGATATGGGTATATCTACTTGATGAAACATAAGTCTGAAACATTTGAGAAGTTCAAAGAATTTCAGAGTGAAGTGGAAAATCATCGTAACAAGAAAATCAAGTTTCTATGATCTGATCGTGGAGGTGAATATTTGAGTTATGAGTTTGGACTTCATTTGAAACAACGCGGAATAGTTTTGCAACTCACGCCACCTGGAACACCACAGCGTAATGGTGCGTCCGAACGTCGTAATCGTACTTTACTAGATATGGTGCGATCTATGATGTCTCTCACCGATTTACCGCTATCGTTTTGGGGTTTGGCTTTAGTGACAGCTGCATTCACATTAAATAGGGCACCATCTAAATCCGTCGAGACAACACCTTATGAACTGTGGTTTCGCAAGAAACCCAAGTTATCGTTTCTTAAAGTTTGGGGTTGCGATGCTTATGTGAAAAAGCTTCAACCTGATAAGCTCGAACCCAAATAGGAGAAATGTGTCTTCACTGGATACCCAAAGGAGACTGTTGGGTACACCTTCTATCACAGATCCGGAGGTAAGATATTTGTTGCTAAGAATAGATCCTTTCTAGAGAAGGAGTTTCTCTTGAAAGAAGTGAGTGCGAGGAAAGTAGAACTTGACGAGGTAATTGTACCTTCTCCTTTATTGGAAAGTAGTTCATCACTGAAATCAGTTCCAGTGATTCCTACACCAGTAAGTGAGGAAGCTAATGATGATGATCATGAAACTTCTGATCAAGTTAGTATGGAACCTCGTAGGTCGACCAGAGTAAGATCCGCACCAGAGTGGTACGGTAATCCTGTTCTCGAAGTCATGTTACTTGACCATGATGAACCTATGAACTATGAGGAAGCGATGATGAGCCCAGATTCCGCAAAATGGCTTGAAGCCATGAAATCTGAGATGGGATCCATGTATGAGAACAAAGTGTGGACTTTGGTTGACTTGCCCGATGATCGGTAGGCCATAGAGAATAAATGGATCTTCAAGAAGAAGACTGACGCTGACGGTAATGTTACTATCTACAAGCTCGACTTGTCGCAAAAGGTTTTCGACAAGTTCAAGGAGTTGACTACGATGAGACCTTCTCACCCGTAGCGATGCTTAAGTCCGTCCAAATCATGTTAGCAATTGCTGCATTTTATGATTATGAAATTTGGAAAATGGATGTCAAAACTGCATTCCTTAATGGATACCTTAAAGAAGAGTTGTATATGATGCAACCAGAAGGTTTTGTCGATCCAAAAGGTGCTAACAAAGTATGCAACCTCCAACGATTCATTTATGGACTGGTGCAAGCCTCTCGGAGTTGGAATATACGATTTGATAGTGTGATCAAAGCATATGGTTTTATACAAACTTTTGGAGAAGCCTGTATTTACAAGAAAGTGAGTGGGACCTCCGTAGCATTTATGATATTATATGTAGATGACATATTATTGATCGGAAATGATACTGAATTTTTGAATAGCATAAAAGGATACTTGAAGAATTTTTCAATGAAAGACCTCGGTAAGATGCTTATATATTGGGCATCAAGATCTATGGAGATAGATCAAGATGCTTAATTAGACTTTCACAAAGCACATACCTTGATAAAGTTTTGAACAAGTTGATTATTACAAGGTGTGAAGTTGAGTCAGACTCAATGCCCGACCACTGTAGAGGATAGAGAGAAAATGAAAGGTGTTCCCTATGCTTCAGCCATAGACTCTATCATGTATGCAATGCTGTGTACCAGACCTGATGTGTGCCTTGCTATAAGTTTAGCAGGGAGGTACCAAAGTAATCCAGGAGTGGATCACTGGACAGCGGTCAAGAACATACTGAAATACCTGAAAAGGACTAAGGATATGTTTCTCGTATATGGAGGTGACAAAGAGCTCGTCGTGTCGATGCAAGCTTTGACACTGATCCGGACGACTCTAAGTCACAAACCAGATACGTGTTTTTATTAAATGGTGGAGCTTTCAGTTGGTGCAGTTCCAAGCAGAGCGTCGTGGCGGGATCTACGTGTGAAGCGGAATACATAGATGCTCCGGAAGCAGCAAATGAAGGAGTCTGGATGAAGGAGTTCATATCCGATCTAGGTGTCGTACCTAGTGCATTGGGTCCAATGAAAATCTTTTGTGACAATACTGGTGCAATTGCCTTGGAAAAGGAATCCATATTTCACAAGAGAACCAAGCACATCAAGAGACGCTTCAATTCCATCCGCGAACAAGTTGACGGAGACATAGAGATTTGCAAGATACATACAGATCTGAATGTTGCAGACCCATTGACTAAGCCTCTCTCACGAGCAAAACATGATCATCACCAAGACTCCATGGGTGTTAGAATCATTACAATGTAATCTAGATTATTGACTCTAGTGCAAGCGGGAGACTGAAGGAAATAAGCCCTAGAGGCAATAATAAAGTTGTTATTTATATTTCCTTATATCATGATAAATGTTTATTATTCATGCTAGAATTGTATTAACCGGAAACTTAGTACATGTGTGAATACATAGACAAACAGAGTGTCACTAGTTTGCCTCTACTTAACTAGCTCGTTGAATCAATGATGGTTATGTTTCCTAACCATAGACATGAGTTGTCATTTGATTAACGGGATCACATCATTAGAGAATGATGTGATTGACTTGACCCATCCGTTAGCTTAGCACGATGATCGTTTAGTTTGTTGCTATTGCTTTCTCCATAACTTATACATGTTCCTATGACTATGAGATCATGCAACTCCCGAATACCGGAGGAACACTTTGTGTGCTACCAAATGTCACAACGTAACTGGGTGATTATAAAGGTGCTCTACAGGTTTCTCCGATGGTGTTTGTTGAGTTGGCATAGATCGAGATAAGGATTTGTCACTCCGATTGTCGGAGAGGTATCTATGGGCCCTCTTGGTAATGTACATCACTATAAGCCTTGCAAGCAATGTAGCTAATGAGTTAGTTATGGGATGTAGCATTATGGAACGAGTAAAGAGACTTGCCGGTAATGAGATTGAACTAGGTATTGAGATACCGACGATCGAATCTCGGGCAAGTAACATACCGATGACAAAGGGAACAACATATATCGTTATGCAGTTTGACCGATAAAGATCATCGTAGAATATGTAGGAACCAATGTGAGCATCCAGGTTCCTCTATTGGTTATTGACCAGAGACATGTCTTGGTCATGTCTACATAGTTCTCGAACCCATAGGGTCCGCACACTTAACGTTTGGTGACAATCGGTATTATGAGTTTATGTGTTTTGATGTATCGAAGGTAGTTCAGAGTCTCGGATTTGATCACGGACATAACGAGGAGTCTCTAAATGGTCGAGACATAAAGATCGATATATTGGAAGCCTATGTTTGGACATCGGAATGGTTTCGGATGAGTTCGGGCATTTTCCGGAGTACTGGGAGGTTATGAGAACCCCCCGGGGAGTATATGGGCCTTATTGGAAAAGAGGAGAGGGAAGGAAAAGGTGGGAGGCGCGCCCCCTAGCCCAACCCGAATTGGGAGGCCCCCCTTCCTTTCTCCTCTCCTCCCCTTCCTTCTCCCCTACTCCTACTACATGGAAGGGGGAATCCTACTCCCAGTGGGAGTAGGACTCCCCTAGGGCGCGCCATATAGAGGGCCGGCCCCTCCCCTCCTCCACTCCTTTACATACGGGGGAGGGGGGCACCCCATAGACACACAAGTTTATCATTGATCTTTTAGCCGTGTGCGGTGCCCCCCTCCACGATAATCCACCTCGGTTATATCGTAGCGGTGCTTAGGTGAAGCCCTCTTCCGGTAGCAACATTATCACCGTCATCACGCCGTCGTGCTGACAAAGATCTCCCTCGAAGCTCTACTGGATCGTGAGTTCGCGGGACGTCACCGAGCCGAACGTGTGCATATCGCGGAGGTGTCGTACCTTCGGTGCTAGATCGGTCTATCGTGAAGACGTACGACTACATCAACCGCGTTGTCATAACGCTTTCGCTTACGGTCTAGGAGGGTACATAGACAATACTCTCCCGTCTTGTTGATATGCATCACCATGATCTTCCGTGTGCGTAGGAATTTTTTGAAATTACTGCGTTCCCCAACTGTCTGGTTATCAGAGTAATCCAAAGCAGTTGAATGGTGGACAGTACCAAGTTTTCACCACAAGTTTATGCAAGCGGGACCAGGAGTGTCACACCCTGCATTTTGTAACATGTCATTTGCATTAATAAAGCAAGAAAAGTTGGGCCAACAAAAACTTTTGCATTATTTTGCTTTTACTTTGGAGTTTGTTTTCTCTCTATGATTTTTCAAGTGCTCTTTAAAGTCAACTACTCCACCTTCTGTACTTCATCTCCTTGCCCCAAACTTCTTCCCAATGAACATGCCATGTGTATAGTACAATATAGTATTTTCTTACAAAAATAATTTGGCCAAATAGTATTTTCAAAAATTAGTTTTCCAAAAACCCCTGGATTGAGGTTTGCACTGCAAGTACCTGATTTGGGGTATGAAAAATATTTCAAAAGGTATATTTGAAACCTATTAGATATAGGATTCCCATAAACCCCAAAAATATAATTTTAAAGTTATTTTCCTATTTTATTTAAAAGCTTTTTCTAAAGGCCAGAAATGGTCTTTAATAGGGAAAAAATATTTTATTATTTTAAAAATATTTGACAAAAATCAGGGAAACTCAGTGGGCATATATTTCCCATATATAAGAGTTTCAATACATGGTCATGTTCAAATTATTGGACAAAACCTCCCAAAACCATTTCTGCCCATTTCAAGGATTTGAAATATTTCTACAGGAAATATTTCCATAAAAATCCAAGAAAAATCCAGCAAGTCACAAATGCATATTGTGATGATCTTGCAAAGCCTCACTTCAATCAAGGTCATTTTGGTCCACCAAAATGACCCATAACCCTTTCTGTTCAGAACCTAATTTGAGCAAGTTTGTACTACCAACTTTCTCCCCTTAACCCCAACTCTTGTGAGCATGTTCACATGACCAAATGAGGCCACTACACCAAGTAGTGCATCAAGGAGAAGTATTATGCTCAACTAGATCTACATAAGTCTATTTCTGCTCATTTCTAGGGTTTACAAAAGTTGCATTGGCAACTTTGCCCAAATAAGCTCCAAATTGGTGAGAGGCCCTAATTATATGTGTCATTTCACCCTATGGAGTCTCCTGGCAATTGGAAATCATTTGCTTGCCAAAACCTTTATCAAACACCTTCTACCACTTTTCAAAAATCACCATTTTGACCACTAAAACTATTCTCCTTGAGCTCAACTTTTTACCACAGCCCCTCCTAGACCTCCTCTACCTCCAGTAACAATGGCTGCACCTCAGCTCAATGATTGAGGGGTGAAACCACTTCATTTACCCCTCTGGACAGCCCCTGTACCCCTCTTCCTCACCTCCCTCCTCACTCCAGTGGCCATCCATGGCATCCAATGCACCACCCCATTTCTTTACTCACTCCTAGACCTGCTAGACACCAAAAGACGCGCTCACCATGCATAAAGAATGCCCATTCCGGCCATTTGGGCGCTCTGGAGCACACTACAGTGCGCTCCCGCACTGTAGCCGCCCCCTTCCAACCACCTCCGGCCACCTCGGGCCTCCCCCGCGCGCCTGTCAATGCGCCTCGGCGTCCGCAACACGCTACATGGTCGGCCCCCTCCTCTCTCCTCCTCCCCGCGCCTCCGTGCTAGCAAACACCGGCCGCCCGAGCGTGCCAATGGCGCGGCTCACATGCGCGCGCCTCTAACCTTTGCCCACTCCCTCTCTCTATCTCTCCCGATGTAGTCGATGTCCAGGAACACCCCAGACACCACGCCCTCTTCCCCCGAGCCCTGCAGCGACGAGCAGGAGCCCGCCGGCGCATGGGTCCACGGCACCTCGCCGCTCGCCTACTTAAAGGCCTCCCCGCGCCCTCCTCTCCTCACCACTCGCTCTCTCACTCCCCTAAACATCCCCCTGCGCCCCCAGTTCCTCTCCATAACCGTCCGAGCTCGAGATCGAGCTCGAGCTCCGCCGCTTCGGCTCGCCGGAGTTCGCGAGGTACAGGCCTCCCCCGCTCCTCCTCTGCCTCGATCTAGAACCTATGCAGCCCTCTGATCCTTTCCCCCTTGTTTCCCCTCTCTGTAGCTGCCAGAAACGGCCGGAATCGTCAACGCCCGAAGCCCCTCCGCCGCGTCACCTCGTCGCCGGCGAACCAGGCCACCCCGGCGACCGGTTCCACGTCCACCCGAACGGCAACGCCACGCTGAGTCTGTCCCTGCCCTTGTCCAAGCTCGCCGTGCCCTGCATCGTCGCCGGTGAGCTCGCCGCCCTCTCTGACCCAGGGTTGACGACGACGGCCGTGGGGCCCGTCCGTCAGCCTCACGTCCTGACGCCTGGGCCCCGCCCATCAGGTTCAAACCTGGCGCGCGCATGCACCAGTGCGCTGGGCCACCTCTCTGGTTGGGCCTGCTGCCCTGCGGCTGTTCTGGCCCAGCAGGCACAGAGCCCTTTTTCTTTTTCTTTTTCTGTCACTTTTCCAAATATTCCACAGGATAAAATATATGTCCAAATAAATTAATTCCAATTCCTAAATTCCTAAAATATTGCAACCTATTTAATGGTGCAACTTTCATTCAAATCAAACAACCTTTTCTTCACTGTAAATATTTAAATGTGATTTTAAGCATTTAAATATGCCCTTGTAAATCCATTTCTCCTATTCTGCTACTCCAAATCCAAAACAAGGAATTTTCCCCTTCTTAGTTTTCACCCTAGTATTTAACAAAAATGAGTTGACATTTTTCTGAGCACTTTGGTTTTTCTGTTTTATTATTGCCTTATTTTTCTCGTTATTATTTTGCAACGATAGATTGCGTTGCTGACGAAGGAGTTGGACCAGAAGACTTTGAAGACCCAGAAGACTTTGTTGAGCCAGGCAAGCAGCCCTTTGACCATGTCTAAGAAGCCCCTTTTATGCATGTCACATGGCACTTTTATTGCTTGCATCGAGTCATGATAAAATGGTGACCACTTGGGGTGGTTTGCCTCCGTTGCTTTTCTCGTTGACACTTGCATGATGCATGACCCTACCTTGCTATGAGGGTTATGCCGGTGGGAGTAGATAGGATGCTAAAGTAGTGCTACGCAAAAAGGGACGGGAATATGCATAAGTGATGGAGACAAAGTAATTTTAAAGGACTTCAAGAAAACCCCGTCGGGTGCCACTTATACCCGAGGGAGATGATGAGTTGGGTAGCCACTTGATGACGAAGTGGTGTACCGAGGCAAGTGTGTGCGTTGTTTTCGAAAACGGATTGGTTTAAGTTGCGACCGTTATTCCAACCTTACATGCGCAACCACTCTACCCTTATATGGGAAAGGGCATTATTGATTACCTAGGCCGATACTAGCTTGGAGCCCGCATTACTAGTGACGGAGGAGAGTTGGTGCTCTCTCTCGGGACGGGGTCGTGCTAGGTAGGGCAACCATGACTGTTTTCACAGGGCACCGGATACACCGTTGTGTCCCCTCTCGGATGTTACGATCTCGAGTGAGTCTCGTATGATGTACATCGTGAGGATACAGATCAACGAGTGGACTCCATGTTAGTGTCGTCTAGGGAAAGATAGTGATCGGGTGCTTACGCCGGGTACCTGAGGTACCGCGGGTCGTGGGTGACACGGAAGTTCCCCGGATCTTGTGGGTAAAGTGTGCAACCTCTGCAGAGTGTAAAACTATTCAAATAGCCGTGTCCACGGTCAAGGACAGTTGGGTAACCGCTCTTGGGCTACGTCCACATGTTTACAAACCAGTGTGTGTTTGGATAAGTGGGAAGAACTACTTGGGTCAAGTCAAAGGACTTGACATGATTGAGTTGGGTTGATGCCCACTCTATTTATGTTGATATCTGTAACCTATCCTCATGGTTAATTGAATTCTCCTGATGCATGTCTTACAAGTTGTTGAACATGTCATTGCACTCAAAACTAGCTTTCCGCAAAAATTTACCTATATCATGCATTTTTGTACCTTGAACCAAAACATGGGTTGCTTGCCAGTACATTCAAAGTACTCATTGGCTTGCCACTGGTTATTTAATTGGCCAGGCATGGAAGAACAGGAGTTCGAAGAAGAGTTCTTTCGAGACGAACATGCGAACTAGGACGTTTCCCAGTCAGAATGCCTGTAGGGTTAAGGCAGATGGCATGGGTTCTACTTATCGACGAAGATTTCCGCTGCTTGTGTTTCATTTGATGTTCAGCCCTTAAGGCTTTATCAATGTAAGACTTGACCATAATGGTCATAATTTGTGTAAGACAATATGTATGGATGTAAGACTCTTGTTATTCAGCTTATGTGTGTTCAGTGAGCATTGATCTCTGGGATCACTGTACACGTGCATTCGGTGATCTCGACTTATGAGTCGGGGTCCCCACAAGAAGCTCCATAAAAGGGCAGTGAACACAGTTGAGCCGATGATTCCCCGTTACTTGTGATGGTCTGAACATCCTATTCTCTGAAGTCGTGAGGATCACCTACCCCGGGTTGATAATCCGGGTCATTTGGCGCTGGTGGTGGCACCTCAGGCCGGAGGGTACAAATTCACTAAGGTACTCATGGATGGGGGCAACAACATCAATATTCTGTATTATGAAACTTCCCGTCGTATGAGCTTGAATGACAAAGATCTTAAGCCGTCAAACACCATTTTTCACGGTGTGGTGCCTGGTAAGTCGGCGTATCCAGTGGGTAAAGTATCTTTGGACATTGCCTTTGGAGATGATCATGATTCCAGATCCGAGACATTGACTTTTGAGGTGGTTAAAATCAATAGCACTTATCATGCTCTGTTTGGGCGGCCAGCTTATGCTAAGTTCATGGCAAGGCCTTGTTATGTTTATTTGCAGCTTAAGATGTCGGGTCACAAGGGCACCATCATAGTGCATGGAAGCCGGAATATAGCCTTGGAGGGTGAGGAATGCCATGTTGCTTATGCTGAGTCTGTCTGTGCAACAGAAGAATTGAAATTTTACAAGGATAATGTTGACCCGGCGGACATGCCATCTTTGAAGAAGCCAACCACATAGCATGACCCCCTCTTGAAGTTTAAGTTGGTGGATGACACTAAGCTAGTTGATTTCATTCTTGGTGATTCATCCAAGCAGTTCAGTATCAGTGCTAATCTAGATTCGAAATAGGAAAGTGCACTCATCGAGTTCATCCATGAGAATCGGGACATCTTTGCATGGAAACCTTCAGACATGCCAGGTGTACCGAGGGAACTTGCTGAGCACACTCTCAATATTGATCCAAAGTTTAACCGATCAAGCAATTCCTTCATCATTTCAATGAAGAGAGGCACAAGGCCATTGGTGAAGAAGTAGCTCAGCTTTTGGCAGCTGGGTTTATTGTTGAAGTTTTTCATCTGGAGTGGTTGGCTAACCTGGTGCTCGTACTTAAGAAAATGGTACTTGGCATATGTGCATGGATTACACGGACTTAAACAAGGCTTGTCCAGCTGATCCCTTTGCTCTCCCCCGTATTGATCAGATCATTGATGCTACGGCGGGTTGTGGGCATTTGAGTTTTTTGGATGCTTATTCTGGTTATCATCAGATCAAGATGGAAGTTAAGGACCACGAGAAGACAACCTTCATCACTCCCTTTGGAGCTTTCTGTTATGTGTCTATGCCTTTTGGGCTCAAGAGTGCCCAGGCGACTTACCAGCGGTGTGTGCAAAATTGCCTTCATGATTAGATTGGGCGCAATGGTCATGCTTATGTGGATGATATTGTGGTGAAATCCAGGAAGAAGGAAACATTGATAGATGACTTGAAAGAGAACTTTGATAATCTCCGGGTCTAAAAGATGATGCTTAACCCGGCCAAGTGTGTCTTTGGTGTACCGGCAGGCAAGCTCTTAGGCTTTCTGGTTTCTGAACAGGGTATCGAAGCTAACCCAGAGAAGATAAAGGCCATCACCTCCCTGGCTAAACCGGCATGTATTAATGATGTTCAGCATCTAGCGGGTCGTATTGCGGCCTTAAGCCGATTCATAAGCCAGCTGGGTGAAAAGGCTATTCCTCTTTACTAGATGATGAAGAAGACATATCACTTTGTCTAGAGTGATGCTGCTGATCAGGCATTTGAGGCCTTGAAGAAACAGTTGGCTGAGCCACCGGTTCTTGTTGCTCCCATTGATCAAGAGCCTTTGTTGTTATATGTGTCTGCCAACAGCCGAGCTGTTAGCATGACAATTGTGGTGGAAAGGAAGGAGTCAGGCAAGTAATATCCGGTTTAGAGGCCGGTGTACTACATCAGTGAGGTGCTCATTGAGTCCAAGCAGAGATATCCGCATTGGTAGAAGCTTGTATATGGGGTGTTCATGGCTAGTGGAAAGCTCAAGCAATATTTTCTGGGTCATCCCATCACTGTGGTTAGTTCTGCTCCTTTAGGGGATATTATTCAAAACAGAGAAGCCACAGGTCGGGTAGCCAAGTGGGCCATTGAGCTTGGACGCCATGGTTTGAAGTATATGCCTCGCACAACCATCAAGTCTCAAGCACTTGTGGATTTCATCATTGATTGGACTGGGCTGCAGATGCATGAGGAGAAGCCGGATAGCACATATTGGACTATTCACTTTGATGGATCCAGGCAGTTGGAAGGCAGCTGGAGTTATCTTGACTTCCCCACGAGGTGATAAATTTTGTTATGTTTTAAGGTTGATGTTCCCTTGTACTAACAATGCAACTAAGTATGAGGCCTTGCTTCACGGTCTTCGGATGGCTAAGGAGATGAACTTAAGCCGGGTAACGTGTTTTGCTGACTCAGATTTGGTAGCCCAGCAAGTCTCTAGCACTTGGGAATCTAAGGACCCACTCATGGTGGCTTATCGCCGAGAGGTTGATGCTATTGCAGGTCACTTCAAGGGCTATCAAGTAGAGCATGTTAATCGAAGGAAAAACGAGGCGGCTGATGCTTTAAGCCGACTAGGGTCCCAGCGTAAGCCGGTGCCACCCAATATTTTCCTTGATATTCTGCATAATCCTTCAGTCAAACTGCCTACAGAGGAAGATCTTGCTGTCCTTGACCCGGAAGGACAGCTGGTGGTAGCTCTTCATGCTATTCCTGATTGGACAGTTCCATATTTGGCGTATATGACCCGGGCCGAGTTTCCTGAAGATCAAACTTTGGTCAGGCAGATACCCGGCGGTCTAAGTCAATGACTATTGTCAATGGAGAGTTACATCATCGCCGTGTTACGGGGGAGTTTCAATGTTGTGTTTCTCCTAAGGAAGGCTGTGAGATCTTACGAGAGATTCATGAAGGAGATTGTGGTCATCATGCCGGCTCTAAGTCTCCCGTAGCAAAGGCTTTTCGTCATGGATTTTATTAGCTGATGGCTCATGCTGATGCAGAGGATTTGGTTAGTAAATGTGATGGTTGTCAGAAAGTTTCAAGATGAGCTCATGTGCCGGCTCAAGAGTTGAGGATGATTCCAATTGCTTGGCCGTTTGCAGCCTGGGGGCTTGATATGGTTGGACCTTTCAAAAGGTCCAAGGATAAGAAGACCAACCTTTTGGTGGCAGTTGACAAATTTACAAAGTGGGTTGAAGTAGAGCCGGTTAGTAAGTGTGATGCGGCGATGATGGTTCAATTCATCAAAAAGGTGATTTTCCGTTTTGGCTTTCCCCACAGCATTATAACTGATAAAGGCACCAATCCGTCCAAGGGTGCTATGAAAGAGTTTTGTCAACGAGAGCATATTCGACTTGATGTCATCAGTGGCTCACCCAGTCCAATGGTCAAGCTGAGAGAGCCAATCAAGAAATTTTGAGAGGCATTATGCCCCGGCTTATGGTCCCTTTTGCAGAGGACGCCGGCTTGTTGGGTGGAGGAGTTACCCTTAGTATTATGGAGAATGAATACTACCCCCAACAGATCGACGGGTTACACGCCTTTTTCACGGTTTACAGAGCAGAGGTGGTTCTCCCTAGTAACATCTGTCACGACTCTCCCCGAGTGGTGGCTTATGTTGAAGCTGATAATGAAAACGGACGTCAGGATGCACGTGACCTATTGGATGAGGAGCGTGAACTTGCGGCAACTCGTTCAGCGATTTACCAGTAAGATCTGCGTCGTTACCACAGCCGTCGGGTTAAAACTAGGACCTTTCAAGAAGGCGATTTGGTGCTCTGACTTATCCAGGATCAAACTGATATGCACAAGCTATCCCCACCTTGGGAAGGGTCCTTTGTGGTTAGCAAGAATCTAATCAACGGGTCATACTACCTTATCGATGTTAGAGACCACAAGGACTCACGCACGTCGGAGGAGGAGACCCACCGGCCGTGGAATATTTCTCATCTTTGGCCTTACTACACTTGAGCCATTGGCACTTGTGATGTACATATTTATATCAGTGTATATATCATGATAAATATAATAAAGTCGGCATCCCTGATAATTCAGGGCCTTTGTCGTTTCATTTCTCAGAAATGTGTGTCTATATTGTCACTTCATATGATCACTTTGAGGTTTGACGCCCGGTTTAAAGGGACTAAAGAGAGTCTGCTACACAACACAACTCAAACATAGGTACCCGGCGAGCACAACTCAAAAATATATCACTTGGGGGATCCCTGTTGACAGAACATTGCTTTGATAACCCCTTCTTGGTTTGAAACGCCAGGTGTATAACACCAAAGAATTTCAGTTGATCCTGCCTTGTACATCTGCTACTCTACCCAGGTAATCTTGGAATGACCCGCCGAACTCTTGATAGTCAATCTTATTAAAGACCGTGAACTTGTCAAGGTTACAACTGTGGTTCATCATGTGAGGTCCGGCTTACAAGGTTTGAAGGATTAGCTCGTGGTTTTTCAAGCCCATGAAAAGCACTTGGGCTTTAGGCCTCGCCCCCTATGAAAGCCTTGCTTTTTGATTTTTTTAAGATTATTTTCTAAGGTTTTTCTCTTATGACATGTTATTACATGGTTGAAAACCGATGTGGCCTATGTTGCCTTATGGTTTATATATGAATCTATCCGGTGCTTGTTAACCCGGCCTGGCTTTGGACTTTAAGTCGCCAGTGTATGATGATTTCATGTGCTTAGAGAGCCGTGCTCTAAGTTTTGGGATATTACCCCTTGCTGCATGCGGCGTTGTAAGCCGGCAGTACAAATCAATTGAACAGCACGTTGCGCTGCCCATCTTTTGGGTTATAACCCTTGCTGCACTACTCTGATAAACTGGCAGTATGAGCAAATATCACATGTATGATATTTTGCTATGAGTATATAAGGTTGTGATTAAACCGACCCTCGTTATCAACAGTTGTAGTCACAAGTGGTTTTTTATATCAAGTATTACGACCCGCCCTGGGGTAAGCCGCCAGGGTACTTGTGATCTGTTTGTATGCAGGGAAAAATATGATCTGCATAATTGATGATATTATGAAGCATAAAGTGGCAGATCTTCCATGGGTGGATCAACAGTGTTTATGCAAAAAACAACATGCATGATGGCACGGCAGATCAAAGTTTAACTAGCCTATTACAAGGCATTCGATGGACCAAAGAGGATAAGTGTTTTTCCAGCGTCAACAATAAAGTAATATAAAACGGCTCATGGCTCTTGACGAGTTGAAGCATCCGGATCATCCTCTGTCTCTTCTTCTTCTTCTTCTTCTTCTTCTTCTTCTTCTTCTTCTTCTTCTTCTTCTTCTTCTTCAGCTCCTTGATTATCCGTTAGCTAGAAGTCAGGCGTAGCCCAGTTGACACCGGTCAACGCTCTAAACACAACTTCATCATCAATAAGGTTGGATGGATCAATGTCAGGAGCGAAGGTGTGCTTACGAATTGGCGGGGTGAGATCCGTCTCCTGATGAACCGACGCCTTCATTTTCTTGTTATCAGCCTCTTAAGCCGCCTGACAGGTGAACAGATTGGTTTCTTCGGCTAACTTACTTGCTAATGGGCACATTGCTCTTGCTATTTCTGCAAAGTCATCAGCACTGAAGGCAGATCCATCCTCTTTGACATTGGGGCAACCATTGGCCAAATCTTTTGGATCCAGGTCTGCTTGCCATGCCTTTGCCCGGCTTAAGGCAGTCAGTGTGCCGGCTCTGGCAGAGGCTCGCTTTAACTCATCAATCCTTTGGGGTAGCACTGATAGCCTCTCCAGTGTATCTTTGATAAGACTGGGTGCAGATTTCTTGTGCATAGTGATACGCCCATTTTGCATCATGCTTTTATATTGATATTTATTTCATTATGGGCTGTTATTACACATTATGTCACAATACTTATGCATATTCTCTCTTATTTTACAAGGTTTACATGAAGAGGGAGAATGCCGGCAGCTGGAATTCTGGGCTGGAAAAGGAGCAAATATTAGAGACGTATTGTGCACAACTCCAAAATCCTGAAACTTCACGGGAGCAAGTTTCAGAATATATAAAAAATATTTGGTGAAAGCAGTACCAGAGGGGGCCACCCACCATCCACGAGGGTGGCGGCACGCCCTACCCCCTGGGCGCGCCCCCTGCCTCGTGGGCCCCCTGGCAGCCCTTTGATGCCCATCTTCTGCTATATGAGGTCTTTCATCGAGGAAAAAATCATAAGCTAGCTCACGGGACGAAACTCCGCCGCCACGAGGCGGAACCTTGGCGGAACCAATCTAGGGCTCCGGTGGAGCTGTTCTTCTGGGGAAACTTCCCTCCGGGAGGGGGAAATCATCACCATCGTCATCACCAATGATCCTCTCATCGGGAGGGGGTCAACCTCCATCAACAAATTCACCAGTACCATCTCATCTCAAACTCTAGTTCATCTCTTGTATCCAATCTTTGTCCCAAAGCCTCAGATTGGTACCTGTGGGTTACTAGTAGTGTTGATTACTCTTTGCAGTTGATGCTAGTTGGTTTATTCGGTGGAAGATCATATGTTCAAATGATTATTGCATATTAATACCCCTCTTATTATGAACATGAATATGATTTGTGAGTAGTTACGTTTGTTCTTGAGGACGTGGGAGAAGTCTTGCTATAAGTAGTCATGTGAATTTGGTATTCGTTCGATATTTTGATGAGATGTATGTTGTCTTTCCTCTAGTGGTGTCATGTGAATGTCGACTACATGACACTTCACCGTTGTTTGGGCCTAGAGGACGGCATTGGGAAGTAATAAGTAGATTATGGGTTGTTATAGTGACAGAAGCTTAAACCCTAGTTTATGCGTTGCTTCGTAAGGGGCTGATATGGATCCATATGTTTCATGCTATGGTTAGGTTTACCTTAATAATTCTGTTGTAGTTGCGGATGCTTGCAATAGGCGTTAATCGTAAGTGAGATGCTTGTCCAAGGAAGGACAATACCCAAGCACAGGGCCACCCACATATCAAATTATCAAAGTACCAGACGTGAATCATATGAACATGATGAAAACTAGCTTGACGATAATTCCCATGTGTCCTCGGGAGCGCTTTCCTTTATATAAGTGTTTGTCCAGGCTTGTCCTTTACTACAAAAAGGATTGGGCCATCTTGCTGCACCTTATTTACTTTTAATACTTGTTACCCGTTACAAACTACCTTATCACAAAACTATTTGTTACCGATAATTTCAGTGCTTGCAGAGAATACCCTACTAAAAACTGCTTATCATTTCCTTCTGCTCCTTGTTGGGTTCGACACTCTTACTAATAGAAAGGACTACGATAGATCCCCTATACTTGTGGGTCATCAAGAGTCTTTTCTGGCGCCATTGCCGGGGAGTGAAGTGCCTTTGGTAGGTGGAATTTGGTAAGGAAAAATTTATATAGTGTGCTGAAATTTACTTTCACTTGTTACTATGGAACATAATCCTTTGAGGGGCTTGTTCGGGGTATCTTCGCCCCGACCAGTAGAGCAAAGAGTTGCTCCTCAACCTACTAAACCTACTGAAAATGTTTACTTTGAAATTCCTTTGGGTATGATAGAGAAACTGCTAGCTAATCCTTTTATAGGAGATGGAACATTACATCCCGATTTGCACCTAATCTATGTGGATGAAGTTTGTGGATTATTTAAGCTTGCAGGTATGCCCGAGGATGTTATCAAGAAGAAGGTCTTCCCTTCATCTTCGAAGGGAAAGGCATTGACATGGTTTAGGCTATGTGATGATATGGGATCATGGAACTACAACCGATTGAAATTGGAATTTCATCAGAAGTTTTATCCTATGCATCTTGTTCATCGTGATCGTAATTATATATATAATTTTTGGCCTCGCGAAGGAGAAAGCATCGCTCAAGCTTGGGGGAGGCTTAATTCAATGTTATATTCATGCCCCAATCATGAGCTCTCAAGAGAAATTAAAATTTTTATGCTCGGCTTTCTCTCGATAATCGCTCCATGCTCGATACTTCTTGTACTGGCTCTTTTATGATGAAGACTATTGAATTCAAATGGGATTTATTGGAAAGAATTAAACGCAACTCTGAAGATTGGGATCTCAATGAACGTAAGGAATCAGGTATAACACCTAAGTTTGATTGTGTTAAATCTTTTATGGATACCAATGCTTTCCGTGAATTTAGCACTAAATATGGACTTGACTGTGAGATAGTAGCTTCTTTCTGTGAATCCTTTGCTACTCATGTTTATCTCCCTAAGGAGAAGTGGTTTAAATATAATCCTCCCATTGAAGTAAAAGTAGTTTCACCTATTAAAGTTGAAGCAAAGACTATCACTTATAATTATCCTGTTGTTCCTACTACTTATATTGAGAAACCACCTTTCCCTGTTAGAATAAAGGATCATGCTAAAGCTTCAACTGTAGTTCATAAGAGTAATACTAGAACACCTATACCGTTTGAGCAAATTAAAGTTGAACCTAGTGTTGCTATGGTTAAAGATCTCTTGGCCGATAATATTGATGGGCATGTTATTTACTTCTGTGATGAAGCTGCTAGAATTGCTAGACCCAATACTAAAAATAAACATAGACCTGTTGTAGGCATGCCTGTTGTTTCTGTTAAAATAGGAGATCATTGCTATCATGGCTTATGTGATATGGGTGCTAGTGCAAGTGCAAGACCTCATTCCCTATATAAAGAAATTATGCATGATATTGCACCTGCTGAGATAGAGGAAATTGATGTTACTATTAAATTTGCCAATAGAGACATTATTTCACCAGTTGGGATTGTTAGAGATGTTGACGTCTTGTGTGGGAAAGTTAAATATCCTGCTGATTTTCTTGTTCTTGGTTCCTCACAAGATGACCTTTGTCCCATTATATTTGGTAGACCCTTCTTGAATACTGCTAATGCTAAGATAGACTGCAATAAGGATATTGTTTATATTGGTTTTGGGGATATGTCTCATGAGTTTAATTTTGCTAAATTTCGTAGACAACCCCATGATAAAGAATTGCCTAGTAAGGATGAAATTATTTGTCTTGCTTCTATTGCCGTGCCTCCTAGTGATCCTTTAGAGCAATATTTGCTAGACCATGAAAATGATATGTTTATGAATGAAAGATGGGAAATATATGAAGTATTCTTTAAACAGGGACCTATTTTGAAAGATAACCTGCCTATTGAAATTCTAGGGGATCCTCCTCCACCCAAGGGTGACCCCGTGTTTGAGCTTAAACCTTTACCTGATACTCTTAAATATGCTTATCTTGAGGAAAAGAAATATATCCTATTATTATTAGTGCTAACCTTTCAGAGCATGAGGAAAAGAGATATATCCTGTTATTATTAGTGCTAACCTTTCAGAGCATGAGGAAAAGAAATTATTGAAAACTCTGAAGAAGCACCATGCTGCTATTGAATATACTCTTGATGATCTTAAGGGCATTTGCCCCACTCTATGCCAGCACAAAATAAACTTGGAGAAAGACGTGAAACCAGTTGTTGATCACCAACAACGGTTAAATCCTAAGATGAAAGAAGTGGTACGAAAAGAAATACTAAAGCTTCTGGAGGCAGGTATAATTTATCCCGTTGCTGATAGTCAGTGGGTAAGTCCTGTCCATTGTGTCCCTAAGAAGGGAGGTATTACTTTTGTTCCTAATGTTAAAGATGAATTGATCCCACAAAGAATTGTTATAGGTTATAGAATGGTAATTGATTTCCGCAAACTAAATAAAGCTACTAAAAAGGATCATTACCCTTCACCTTTTATTGATCAAATGCTAGAAAGATTATCCAAACATACACATTTTTGCTTTCTAGATGGTTATTATGGTTTCTCTCAAATACCTATGTCCAAAGAGGGTCAAGAAAAGACAACTTTTACTTGCCCTTTCGGTACCTTTGCTTATAGACATATGCCTTTTGGTTTACGCAATGCACCTGCTACCTTTCGAAGATCTATGACTGATATATTCTCTGACTTTTGTGAAAAGATTGTTGAGGTATTCATGGATGATTTTTTTTGTTTATGGAACTTCTTTTGATGATTGCTTAAGCAACCTTGATCGAGTTTTGCAAAGATGTGAAGAAACTAATCTTGTCTTGAATTGGGAGAAGTGCCACTTTATGGTTAATGAAGGTATTGCCTTGGGGAATAAACTTTCTGAAAGAGGTATTGAAGTTGATAAACCTAAGGATGATGCTATTGAAAAGATGTCGTGTCCTAAGGACACTAAAGGTATAAGAAGTTTCCTTAGTCATGCCGGTTTTTATAGAAGGTTCATTAAGGACTTCTCTAAATTTTTTAGGCCTCTGACTAATCTCTTACAAAAATATGGTACTTTTGCCTTTGATGATGATTGTGTAGAAGCATTTTAAATACTTATGAAAGCTTTGATTTCTACACCTATTGTTCAGCCTCCTGATTGGAATTTACCATTTGAAATTATGTGTGATGCTAGTGATTATGCTGTAGGGGTTGCTCTAGGACAAAGAGTTGATAAGAAATTAAATGTTATCCAATATGCTATTAAAACTCTAGACAGTGCTTAGAGTAATTATGCTACTACTGAAAATGAATTTTTAGCAGTTGTATTTGCTTGTGATAAGTTCAGACCTTATATAGTTGATTCTAAAGTAACTGTTGCCACTAATCATGCTGCTATTAAATATCTTATGGAAAAGAAAGATGCTAAACCTAGACTTATTAGATGGGTTCTCTTGCTACAAGAATTTGATTTGCATATTATTGATAGAAAGGGAGCTGAGAACCCCGTTGCAGACAACTTATCTAGATTAGAGAATGTTCTTGATGACCCACTACCTATTGATGATAGCTTTCATGATGAACAATTAGCTGTCATAAATGCCTCGTGCACTGCTCCATGGTATGCAGATTATGCTAATTATATTGTTGCTAAATTTATACCACCTAGTTTCACATACCAGCAAAAGAAAAAGTTCTTCTATGATTTAAGCATTACTTTTGGGATGACCCACACCTTTATAAAGAAGGAGTAGATGGTGTCATTAGACGTTGTGTACCTGAGCATGAACAGGAACAGATCCTACGCAAGTGTCACTCTGAGGCTTATGGAGGACAGCATGCTGGAGATAGAACTGCACATAAGGTATTGCAATCCAGTTTTTATTGGCCTACTCTCTTCAAGGATGCCCGTAAGTTTGTCTTGTCTTGCGATGAATGTCAAAGAATTGGCAATATTAGTAGACGTCAAGAAATGCCTGTGAATTATTCATTTTTTATTGAACCATTTGATGTTTGGGGCTTTGACTATATGGGACCGTTTCCTTCCTCTAATGGTTATACACATATTTTAGTTATTGTTGATTACGTTACTAAGTGGGTAGAAGCTATTCCAACTAGTAGTGCTGATCATAACACCTCTATTAAGATGCTTAAAGAAGTTATTTTTCTGAGGTTTGGAGTCCCTAGATACTTAATAACTGATGGTGGTTCACATTTTATTCATGGTGCCTTTCGTAAAATGCTTCCTAAGTGTGATGTTAATCATAGAATCGCATCTCCGTATCACCCACAGTCTAGTGGTCAAGTAGAATTAACCAATAGAGAGCTTAAATTAATTTTGCAAAAGACTGTTAATAGATCTAGAAAGAATTTGTCCAAGAAACTTGATGATGCATTATGGGCTTATAGAACTGCATATAAAAATCCTATGGGTATGTCTCCTTATAAAATGGTTTATGGTAAAGCTTGTCACTTACCTCTCGAACTCGAACATAAGGCATATTGGGCCATTAAAGAGCTCAATTATGATTTCAAACTTGCCGGTGAAAAGAGGCTTTTTGACATTAGCTCACTTGATGAATGGAGAACCCAGGCCTATGAGAATGCCAAACTGTTTAAAGAAAAAGTTAAAAGTTGGCATGATAAAAGGATACAAAAGCATGAGTTTAATGTAGGTGATTATGTATTATTATACAACTCTCGTTTAAAATTTTTTGCAGGAAAACTCCTCTCTAAATGGGAAGGTCCTTAAGTCATCGAGGAGGTCTATCGTTCCGGTGCCATAAAAATCAACAACTTTGAAGGCACAAATCCGAAGGTGGTGAATGGTCAAAGAATCAAACATTATATCTTAGGTAATCCTATAAATGTTGAAACTAATGTTATTGAAACCGTAACCCCAGAGAAATACATAAGGGACACTTTCGAGAATGTTTCAGACCCCGAAAAGGAATAGGTATGAGGTACGGTAAGTAAACCGACTCCAAAACAGTTCTAATAGCAATTTTTCTTTGTTTTGGAATATTTAAGAAAATAGGAAAATAAGAAGCAGTCCGGGAAGGATACGAGGGGTCCACGAGGGTGGAGGGCACGCCCCTTGCCTCGTGGGCACCTCGTGTGCTCTCCGGACTCTGTTTTCTTGAACGATACTTCTTTCAGTCGGTAAAAATTCATTATATAATCTCCCGAAGGTTTTGACCACTGTGCCACGCAAATATGTCATGTTTTTGTTTCAAGATGTTTTTCTGACAGATCCAGATCGCCATGGCATTTTCAAGTGCCCCCAAGGACAAGTTCTTCGAGAAGGTCATCAACCCCAACCTCGTGGAGGTGCTGCAACACCCTCAAACTATTGAGATGCGTGAGGGGTTGCTGCACATCCGTGATGTTGAGGGACCAAGGAGGACCGAAAGCGTGAAGACAAGGCTCGAGGCAATGGAGCAACAAGTTTTCAAGTGCCAGGAGATGGTGGAACATGGACTCGACTCTAATCATATAATGATCACGGAGTTCACCAACAACCACAAGCTAGATGACAAGAATATTGGGGAGCCATCTTCAAGCTTCACGAGAAAATTGAGCACCTCCAAGCCCAGATCTATGACCTGCAAAACCAAAACTATGAGTATGAATATAGATTCAAGAGGATGAGTTTGGCTGCAGATTTGAGGATCCCGAAGACTCAATCATCCTTCTATGATGGTGAGCCTATGCCTTGGAAGATGGACGACAAGCCCACATCATCAACAACTCCATCATCACCACCTCCGAGGAAGGAGACATAAACACATGGGTATGGGCACTTCCCTTGGCATCTGCCAAGCTTGGGGGAGTGCCCCGGTATCGTATCACCATCACACTTTTATCTTTACCGTTTTTCTTAGTTTGATCCTTTTGATAATATCTTGATCCAGTAGAATAAAGTTTTAGTATGATCTAGTTTTGAGTTTTTCTTTATGATCCTTCTATGTAATCGAGTCCGTGATCTACATATAATAAAGATTAGTGTTGAGTCAAGGGCTTGATTATCTTTCTATGATCTTGAGGGAATAAAATATAAAAGAGAAATAATAAAAAGAAATAAAGAGATCATATGGATCTTATGGAGAGTAATGACTTCACATACAAAAAGTAGGATGAATAAAAGTTATTGAGAGTTGACAGACATAGTTTTGGTCATCGTTGCAATTAATAGGAAGTAATAAAGAAAGAGAGGTTTTCACATACAAATATACTATGTTGGACACCTTTTATGATTGTGAGAACTCATTAAAATATGGCATGCTAAAGAGTTGATGTTGGACAAGGAAGACAACGTAATTTGTTATGTTTTCTTACATCTGAGATAAATTATATTGTCATGGATCATCGAACATGTTGAGCTTGCCTTTCCCTCTCATGCTAGCCAAATTCTATGCACCAAGTAGATATAATACTTGTGCTTCCAAATATCCTTAAACCTAGTTTTGCCATGAGAGTCCACCATATCTACCTATGGATCAAGTAAGATCCTTCAAGTAAGTTGTCATCGTTGCAAGCAATAAAAATTACTCTCTAAATATGTATGATTTATTTGTGCGGAGAAAATAAGCTTTATACGATCTTGTGATGCGGAAGAAATAAAAGCGACGGACTGCATAATAAAGGTCCATATCACAAGTGGCAATATAAAGTGACATTCTTTTGCATTAAGATTTCGTGCATCCAACCATAAAGGCACATGACAACCTGTGCCTCCCTCTGCGAAGGTCATATCTTTTATTCTTGTCTTATACGTCATGCAAAGAGTCATGATGATCTTCACCTTTCCTTTTTACATTTTATCCTTTGGCAAGCACAATGTGTTGGAAAGATCCTGATATATATAGCTAATTGGATGTGAGTTTTCATGAACTATTGTTGTTGGCACTACCCTTGAGGTAAAAGGTTGGGAGGCAAAACTATAAGCCCCTATCTTTCTCTGTGTTCGATTAAAACTTCATAACCATAAATATCGCATGAGTGTTAGCAATTGCGAAAGACTAAATGATGGTTGAGTATGTGGACTAGCTGAAAAGCACTTATATTGACTCATTCCTATGTTATGATAAATTGCAATTGCTACAATGACTGAGATTATAGTTTGTTGGTTCTCAATGAAGTTTCTGATTCGTACTTGAAATTGGGAATGAATTGCTACTTTAGCATAAGAAATCATATGACAATATATATATATATATATATATATATATATATATATATATATTGCTGTTATAAGAATGATCATGATGCTCTCATGTCCCTATTTTATTTTTATCGACACCTCTATCTCTAACCATGTGGACATATTTTTCGACATCGGCTTTCGCTTGAGGACAAGCGAGGTCTAAGCTTGGGGGAGTTGATACGTCCATTTTGCATCATGCTTTTATATTGATATTTATTTCATTATGGGTTGTTATTACACATTATGTCACAATACTTATGCCTATTCTCTCTTATTTTACAAGGTTTACATGAAGAGGGAGAATGCCGGCAGCTGGAATTATAGGCTGGAAAAGGAGCAAATATTAGAGACCTATTCTGCACAACTCCAAAAGTCCTGGAACTTCACGGGAGCAAGTTTCAGAATATATAAAAAATATTGGGCGAAAGAAGTACCAGAGGGGCGCCCCCTACCTCGTGGGCCCCTAGCAGCCCTCTGATGCCCATCTTCTGCTATATGAGGTATTTCGTCGAGGAAAAAATCATAAGCTAGCTCACGGGACGAAACTCCGCCGCTACGAGGCGGAACCTTGGGGGAACCAATCTAGGGCTCCGGCGGAGCTGTTCTGTCGGGGAAACTTCCCTCCGGGAGGGGGAAATCATCACCATCGTCATCACCAACGATCATCTCATCGGGAGGGGGTCAATCTCCATCAACATCTCCACCAGCACCATCTCATCTCAAACCCTAGTTCATCTCTTGTATCCAATCTTTGTCCCGAAGCCTCAGATTGGTACCTGTGGGTTACTAGTAGTGTTGATTACTCTTTGTTGATGCTAGTTGGTTTATTCGGTGGAAGATCATATGTTCAGATCCTTTATGCATATTAATACCCCTCTGATTATGAACATGAATATGTGTGATTAGTTACGTTTGTTCCCGAGGACGTGGGAGAAGTCTTGCTATAAGTAGTCATGTGAATTTGGTATTCGTTCGATATTTTGATGAGATGTATGTTGTCTTTCCTCTAGTGGTGTCATGTGAACGTCGACTACGTGACACTTCACCATTGTTTTGACCTAGAGGAGGGCATTGGGAAGTAATAAGTAGATGATGGGTTGCTAGAGTGACAGAAGCTTAAACCCTAGTTTATGCGTTGCTTCGTAAGGGGCTGATTTGGATCCATATGTTTCATGCTATGGTTAGGTTTACCTTAATACTTCTTTTGTAGTTGAGGATGCTTGCAATAGGGGTTAATTATAAGTGGGATGCTTGTCCAAGGAAGGACAGTACCCAAGCACCGGTCGACTCACATATCAAATTATCAAAGTACTGAACGCGAATCATATGAACGTGATGAAAACTAGCTTGACGATAATACCCATGTGTCCTCGGGAGCGCTTTCCTTTATATAAGAGTTTGTCCAGGCTTGTCCTTTGCTACAAAAAGGATTGGGCCATCTTGCTGCACCTTATTTACTTTTATTACTTGTTACCCGTTACAAACTACCTTATCACAAAACTATCTGTTACCGATAATTTCAGTGCTTGCAAAGAATACCTTACTGGAAATTGCTTATCATTTTCTTTTGCTCCTCATTGGGTTCGACACTCTAACTTATCGAAAGGACCATGATAGATCCGCTATACTTGTGGGTCATCACATAGCAGCAGCAATTGTACGCCGGGCGCCAGTATATAGTTGTTCTACAAGAGTGTAGACAACTTTAAGCCGGATGCGCATATCTGAGCCAAACTTGGAACTCTGAGAACCTGCACCAGTAAATTTATTGATAAGGCGACATATAATTTATAATATGTTTATGCAAGGGGATCATATTTCCTACTTACCAAAGATGGCTGACGACATATTATTGATCTATTGCCTTAAACCGAACAACTCGTCAGTCATCGGTTTAAGTGTAGCTTCAGCATCCTCTGCTCTCTTCAATAGAGCCGCCTTTTCGGTCTCCCAGCTGTCTTTGACAGTGTTGAAGTTTTGCTTCAGCTGCTCAATGTTTTCTAAAGCAGCCTTCAGTTTTGATTTGGCCTTGGATGTCTCAGATTGCTGAGTTTTAATATTGGCTTTCAGATCATTGAGCTGCGAATCCTTCTTGTTCAGTTCAGCCTGCGATATAGACAAACATGGAAGATATTATGAGCATGATTATTTTTTGAAAGTCCCAAGCACAATACAAGTATTTTCCTTGGCACTTGGTGTCTAATGTCCATTGCTCTTATGAATTTTTTGATGTCCCAGACATAATACAACTATTTTCCTTGGCACTTGGGGGCTAATGCCTATTGTTCTTTTCAAAGACAAATTTATATGATGACCCGGGTATAATGATACGATCCGGTTTATCAAGGTGATATGTTGAAGTGTGGATTTTTCAATGTTTATAAGGCCCGATTTAACTATACTAGTTAAATCGACCCTTGGGGGCTACAGATGCGAAGTTCATTTCTTATACTTAAAGTCCCGGCTTAACTTGATGATTTAAGCCGGCCCTTGGGGGCTACTAATGATGATGTTCAGTTTCTTTATGATAGTTGGAATGTCTACATCATATTCAATCCTATCATATCCAATAGACTTGGCGGCTGATAGACATATGATTATGAAGAGAATAGTGATTGGATTACCTCATAGCATTCCTTCATCAAATTGATTAAGCCGGCTTCAAAATCACGGCTGGTGTATAGGCGGTTCAAGTAACTAGAGTGGATGTCTTGGGCACTGAACTGGGCATAGTTCTCTATGTCTACCTTCCACTTGCGTTTATCATCAGCGGAAATTTCTTCCTTGGCGCTGTGCTTGGATAAGATAGTGGGGTTACCCGGTGCTATGTAACCAACCCAGTGACAACGACGACGTCAGTCTTCTCTTCAGTAGGCTTAGCTGGGCTTGGCGGTTTAGAAATGGCCAGCTCAACATCCATATGGTCTACGGAGATTTCATGGTCTTCTGGTGGCGGGTCGTCAATGATAGCTTTAGCAATTGGGTTAGAAGATCCGTGCTGTTGTTTTTCCGGCTCAGACAGATTGGAGTCGTCAGCCGGCTTGTTCAATTTCGCCTTTTTACTGGGTTTAGCCTGGCCACTGAGAATAAGAAAAACACAGATGTCAGCATATCAATCAAGTATAAAGTTTGATGGATTAAATATACCCTTAACCAGGCACAGTCTTGAAGGTTGGGATGTTAGTCCCTATTGAGTCGCCGGAGGAGGAAAGAGACGTTCCCTGATAATTTGAATCAGACGGATTAAGAGGTTAACGGGAAAGACCCGCCTTGGGATAATCTAAGTCAAAAATGTTTGAAACCTCTGGTCGACGTTTTTGAGGTGCTGGGGTGTTGGGTAAGCCAGAGGATAACACTCCGCCGCCACTGTTCCCGGTTGTGCGGCAAGCTTCATGTTGCTGCTTCTTCAAAAGAAAGTTGGGATCCAAGTGAGCTAAAGGGTGAGAAAATCTTACTTTCCGGATTGCTTGTCGAGTTTACTATGTTGGCAGAGGTCCTGAGCCAGAGGAAAGAATAATTACCTCTGCATCACCTGCATGGCTGGCCTCCGCCTCATCCTGATAATAGGCATTGTCAATAAGATGTACAAAAAACGAGCCAAGGGAATCAAGTTCTACCTCCGACTCGTCATCATCATCTTTTTCATCCAAGTTGAATAATTCGGTAGTGTTGGATTTCTTCTTAGTAGGCCTTTTGGTGGCCTTAGTATTTGTCCAGGTCATCTTTGACTTTTTGGGCAATTTCTTGTCCCAGAAGGATGAGCCGGTCTGTAAACATCAAATGAGTACGAGCAAGACAACTGAAAATATGAGTTAAGTATGAGCTGGAGTTAAACTTACAGCTGGCGGCTTATTCAGAATACAGAAAGGACTCAGTACGAATTGACTACAATCCTCCAAGCTCTCAATCAATAGAGTCTTGGTCATGTTGTTGATGTCTTCTTCAGTTATCTTGATCTGACAATGGCGAGGAGGATCTGTTGAATCACCGGTATACTCACATATTAAACCAGGCCAGATGCTTAGAGGTAATATTCTCCAGGCGACCCAGCAGCGAACTAGATCGATCCCGGTCAAGCCGTTGGCCATCAGAGCCCAGATCTATGCAAAAGTTGGCACACATTTCGTCCGTTCTGCTATGGTGATACGGTCCGGAAGAGGATGTCTGCTACTGAACCGGCTGGCGCGGTAACTAGGTAGGGGATTTTCTCCTTCTGGTGAGGTCTCTTGGCAATAAAACCGAGTCTGGTTCCAGTCCTTGGGGTGACTGGGCAGGTTAGCAGCGGGGAAGATGGCCTCTTTTCAGTGTTGTATGGATATGCCGCCTAGTTCAAGGCTAGGTCCATCTGTGAATTCATTCTACCGGTTCAAATAGTAGAACTCTCTGAATAGTTCTACGGTGGGCTCCTGTTGAAGGTACACCTTGCTGAACACTTGGAAATTGCAGATATTTGAAATGGAGTTTGGTCCGATATCTTGTGGATGGAGCTTGAAGAAATGCAGCACGTCACAGAAGAATCTTGAGCCGGGAGGACTAAAGCTCCAGTCCATATGATCCATAAAAACCACCACTTCAACATTTCTTGCCTCAGGGCGAGTTTCATTACCCGGAGCCCTCCAGTGGATGGCTTCTCTCTTGGCTAGCACGCCGATCTGAACATATTCTTTCAAATCTTCCTCGGTGACCCGGGAAACAACCCGGTCGCAAGCGGTGACGGTCTTGACCATCTTCGAAAACAAAGTGCTAAATGAAGGAAACATTACCGGTTTAAGGTCATGCTATTAAAATGGATCATTGATTCGAAGGTAAGGTGCTATGAACAAATGACAAATTAAGCTGGGCGATGAACATTGAAGTATTGGCGGCTTAAATGGGGACTAATGGTACCAACCGAATTAAGGATTTTGCTGGTAAGCCGGACAGAGTCTAACAGTCAAGATATATGCTGCAGAGTTAAAATTATGTGCAAGCATGGTTAAACTAGAGATATATTGCCGGGTCAGGCAAGTTATAAAGCGTATGGTGGCGGTTTAACAATAATTTGGTGTCTTATGATAGATCATGGTTTACAGTATAAGCCGTCGTAACAGTTATGGCACTTCAATTTTATCAAGTGGGGGACAAACAGGTTTTCACAAGTTACCACTATAATTTTGGATCTGCCACAGTTTAAAAAAGCAGTAAAATTCTAGCCTAAGGTGGTGGCAGTGGAAAGGTTTGGATACCCTAATGAGATCTTCTATGGAGAGGTGCTGTTCTAATAATGAAAATGGTGTTGAAACTACTTCCGCACAAGATTTATGGATTATCTAGAATAAGAGTAATCAAATTTGATGGGAACTACACAAGAAATAGCAAGAACACCGGCGAACAAGCCTGAACCCTAAAAGCAGATCTGAAGTTGAGGAAGAGAAGCACTTACAGTTGCAGATGGGCTGTGGTGGCTTGCCGGAGTTCTCTAGTCCGATCAGGTTGATGCAGCTGCGTGCAGTGATGCAGCGGTCGGAGGTCGCGGCGGCGGAGCTTAAGCGCTGGTGCGGCCGTGCGGACGAGTAAGATGAAGGAGGAAACGAAGGAGAAAATGAAAAAGACCCCCTGCCCCTATTTATAACGGGGTGGCTGCAAGGCATGCGCGGGAATCGAGGGGGACGAAATCATTATGTGGCTATATGGACGCCTTGATTCTCGGGACATTTATTAAGATAAGGATCAATTAAGATGTTCTGGGCCACGTGTAAAGTTAATGTGAAATGACATCATGGCGGCTTAAGATAATTCTGTGAGCTGACGTCATGGCGGTTTATAGCAAGGTTTATCAAATAAAGGTGATGCAAGATTTTGTCAGGTCAGGTATTGAAGATTGACATGAACAAGGTCAAATCAACCTGGGCCTAATGTTGGGGATATGACTATTGGGTATGAACCGCCCAGGAGGCCCGGGTCATACCATTGGTGGTTTAACAATGAAGATGGCGGATCATATGAGCCCATTGACGGTCCAAGGCCCATAAGAGACTTAAGGCCCGAAGGATGAACCGCCATGTACGTATGACTTGTGTTGTAAGGCATGTGTAGTTAGTCACCGAGCCGGACACATTGTGTATGAGCCGGCTGGGACTCTGTGAACCGTCGGGCGTCAACCTGTGTATATAAAGGGACGACCCGACGGCGGCTTAGGGCAAGAAACAAGAGATCGAGAACTGGTCAAGCGTTTTCGCTCCCTGGTGATCGAAACCCTAGCCATACAATCCCAAACTGGATCATCATAAGGGGACAAACCAGTATAAACTCTCCGTGTCCTTTGTCCCGTTTAACCCCTTCATCTAACCAAGCTGCGATGGCCCTGCAACTAAGTCCTTCTGTTAGGACATCTGCCGTGACAATTCCACGACTCTACCGATGTTTTAGTTGAGAGAATTTTTGAACTTAATGATAATTTTGCAATACAAAAAAGGGAGCAGGTTTCTCTCTAGAAAATAAGCTCATGACTTTTTGCCAAAAGAACGCTTATAATGATGAGTTGATCATACAATACGAGGGGCCGAAGGAGGAGCCAATTCCTCCCGGACGTGATCTTAGGGATCCTTACCCTATTAAATTTAGCCATCTTGATTATTTTTGCATACCACAAAGAAACCTTGCTACTGAACGAAGGGATTATGAGATGAGCATACGTGATATGACTTATTATTATTATTATAGCAATACCTAGATCTTTGTTTTTATGCCTAGCTAAGGGCGTTAAACAATAGCGCTTGTTGGGAGGCAACCCAACTTTAATTTTGTTCTTTTTTGGGGTTCTGTTTTGCAATAAATAATTCATCTAGCCTCTGGTTAGATGTGGTTTTGTGTTTTAATTAGTGGTTGTGCCACGTAAGACCTTTGGGATGGCTTACAGTGATAGTTGATTTGATCTTGCTAAAAATAGAAAATTTTGTGCCCAGGAAAACAATTCTCATTTTTAACAGAAGCGTGATAAAATATTGATTATTTTTGCAGAAGATTTAGATACAAACTTCCTAGGTTGTCCTAATTTTTAAGAATTTTTGTAGTTACAGAAGTATTCGAGAGTTACAGATTGCTACAGACTGTTCTGTTTTTGACAGATTCTGTTTTCTATGTGTTGTTTGCTTATTTTGATGAATCTAGGGGTAGTATCGGGGTATGAACCATGGAAAAGTTGGAATACAATAGATATTACACCAATATAAATAAAGAATGAGTTCACTACAGTACCATCAGTGGTTATTTTATTTTCTTAAACCAACGGATCTCATGAGATTTTCTGTTGAGTCTTGTGTTGTGAAGTTTTCAAGTTCTGGGTAAAGATTTGATGGACTATGGAATAAGGAGTGGCAAGAGCCTAAGCTTGAGGATTCGCAATGCACCCCAAGGTAATATTCAAGGACAACCAAGATCCTAAGCTTGGGGATGCCCCGGAAGGCATCCTGATGTGGAGCATCCCAAGGTCATCCACATGGACCTCTCATCGTGTCACCAAGTGCCTAGTGGACCCATGACACGAGCATGAGCAAGAGCTCTCGAAACCAGGTGACATATCTCCTCTCACAATTCCCCTTCAATGCACATGAGACATGGCTACTACCTCAAACAGAGACATTATGCATACTCAAGCACCAAGGAGTTAACCATAGAGAAGCTAAGGAGCAAGGAGGATCGAAGAAGGAAGACATACACAAAGATGGAGAAGAAAACGGCCAAGTCTGCACTTGCCCGAACAATCCGGACCTTCATGGCTTATTTTCACAACATGAAATGGTATTACAACTTGGAATATGTATATGTTTTGCAGTTTGATCAGTACGCGAAAGGGGTTCAAAAGAAGAAAGCTACCTTTTCACATTACAACATATTACCCCTTAATATTACTTCCGGTCCCACACAACCTGTAATGGAAATACCCGCCGTCCGGATGATCCGGCCCCAGCACAGACTATCAGAACCCTGGCCCGGACGATCTGGATAAGTGGCCCCGAGACCAACAAGCCTCCCCGCGAAGCCGGATGGTCCCAACGCCCGGATCATCCGGAACCACCCAGACGTCCGGACCACCTCCCGGTCATCTGGCCCCCTCGACGGCTACGACACATCCGGACGATCCGGACGGCCGCCCGGATCATCTGGACCCCTGTCACCCGGATCATGCGGGCCATCATCTGGATCATCCGGACCACCACTTGCGTGTGCCTTTTGGGACGAAGCCCAAGTACCCTTTCGTCCATCGAGCATATATAAATGACTCCACCTCCACTTTTCTAGGGTTATCAAAGGATTGGGTTTTTTGAGATTTGCTCATCCACTTGTTTACTTCTCCATTGGAGTCCACGACCTCTTTGAAGAAGATCCCCCAAGCAGATTCAAGACCCCTCATGAGAAGATCCCCTTAAGACCTCCTCACGGAGAAGAACTTGCTACTTGTATCGTCCTTTGTTGATCGTGGATCGTGTATCTCTTTGTGTTTCGAGGATCTAGCACATGTGTAATCAAATCTTCTGGGTTTGAGTGATTCCTCTCGTGTTTTCCCCTCATGTTCTTCATGTTCTTCACGGGATCAGCTCCAATCATGAAAGATCGGGAATCTAGGGTTCTACCCTACATCATCTTGGTATCATGATCCACGTTGATCATGATTTTGGAGCCTTCCATCTTTGTTTTCTAGCCTAACTTTGTTGATTTAGTCCTAATTTCAAAAATCCCCACAAAAATAACCCCCAAATTTGTTGGTGATTTGTTGGTATGATGAAGCTTTGTTGATTTTGATCTGTGGATTCTTTGTGTTGCAAGTGGATCTTACCTTTCCCCGCCATCTCCACCTCAAAATCATTCCACAATCTAGGAAATCCTCGAAATTTGCTCCGCTTTCGAGTTCATCCCGAGCCATACCCGTGCGCTGTTGACCTGCCTGGATCATCCGGACCCTGACCCGGATCATCCGGATGAGCCCGGATCATCCGACTCCTAGCCCGGATAATCCGGCTTCCCCTGACGAAACTGCATTTCTATAGTTTTTCTTTGCCACCACTTCCACCACCGCCTACCCATTTCGACCAGTACCACCTAACTTCCGCCAGACCCTCGACATATCCAAAGATAGCACTGCTTTCCGCTACCAGCATTTTACTTTGGTTTTGAGAATTTGAGTTGTAGTTCATCGTTTCCTAGGGTGTTTTAGCTAACTAGGAACAGTTCATCACCTCCGCTCATCTTCGACACTGACTCGTCATTGACAACAACCGCTCATCCATTTTGACACCCTTGACCATAAGCAAGGACGGTAACCTCGACGACACTTTGTGTACTCCTTGCCATTGCATTGATAACCCCATAGCCCATTTTGCGTACCTTTCCTATCGAGACTAGCCATTTGAGTATTGCCGGCAATGTTACTCGTGCACATTAGTGATCATTGCTTATATTATCATCTTGGTGTCTATATCTTGGTATCATCTCTTGTGTCACAAGGTTGTCATAGTATACACACAATTGCTAGCTTGGTTCATGAAGTTTTGCATAAGTGGCCATCAAAAGAGATCAAAAGAGAAAGAGCCAAACAAGCTTTTAAGCAAAAGAGAAAGATAAGAAAAGAGCTTTTAAGCACGAACCATAGCATCATACTACATTAAGATTTTCATACTCGATCATCTTGGATCATACCACTGAAACGTCATACATATAACATAGTTGGGATAGAAGTCGTTGCATTTTTGCTTTGTAGGTTGTGCACAAGTCTCGTATCCGCCTACTGAGCAATCGTGCTAGCGTCTCTCTAGTGTTGTGCAACAAGAGCATTTTTCGTGGATTCCACATTTGACCTCATTTTTTGTTGCATTACCCCATCTATCTTTCCCCATGTGTGTTCCCATTTGACACATTTTTCTATTGGTCTAGTTGTTGCATTTATGAATTTGCGAATCTTTGTCAACATTATTGAGTCTTACTCACAATTGCATCAAATTTTGTGCCACCATCCTCACCAAGCTACTCCAAAAGGGCCTTATTTGTGTAGGTGTGAGAAACGACAAGAATCGGTACCAATTATGCTATTTCCTTGCTATACTATTGAGTGATCATTGATCCATCTTCAACTTCGGTCAAGGTACACTTGGTATAGTTCTTCTCTTTCTCCCACTCACATATTTGCTTGGAATGATGGACAGGACAAGTTCTTCTACTAACCCACTCTTCCTCGAGCAAGATGATGACTCGAACACCTACGTCACCAAGAACCACCTCTACGGTGCACAACGAGCTTTGCATCAAGAATGACAAGCATTGAGTGAACGCATCGACAATATCGCCACCGACTGGCGCCTCTCTGATCAACGTACAAGAGACTACTTCGACAACAAGCTAGACGAACAAAAACAAGAGAACAATGCAAGAATGGATGAGATACGTGCCTCGTTGGTCAACCGCTCTTCTACCACTTCGACCTACTCAAGAAGGAGCCGCTCGAGTTGACACTCCAACGACACCATCTCCGTCTCAAGTACAACGACATCGAACACTCTTCGTCGAGCCGTGCGACAAAACCGTCAAGCAAACTGAAATCCTTTACACGGAACCGATCCTCGAGAGCAACTCCTAGCGCAAGAAAATCGACATCGTCAAAATAAAGCTACTCTCATGCAAGCACAAGAAAGGCAACGCCTATGTCAGCAAGAGGAAGAGCGAGCGCGCCAACACCAAGAAGAGCAAGACGCTAAAGCGCTCCGTCTACAACAACAACAGTGTGAGGCCCAAGAACTTGAGGTGCAACATGCCCTCCATGACACAATTCCCGCCATCGCCGACCGCAACGGTTAAATGTGCGAGCAACAAGAAGCACTTCACGATGAAGTTCAAGAGAGGACTGATATGTCTCCAATGTATCTATAATTTTTGATTGCTCCATGCTATTATATTATCTGTTTTGGATGTCAATGGGCTTTATTTTATGCTTTTATAATTATTTTTGCGACTAACCTATTAACCGAAGGCCCAACCCAGATTGCTATTTTTTGCCTATTTCAGTGTTTCGTAGAAAAGGAATATCAAACGGAGTCCAAACGGAATGAAACCTTCGGGAACGTGATTGTTTGAACAAACGTGATCCAGAGGACTTGGAGTGGACGTCAGGCAATCAACGAGGCGGCCACGAGGCAGGGGGCGCGCCTACCCGCCCTGGGCGCGCCCTCCACCCTCGTGGGCCCATTGTTGCTCCACCGAGCCATATACCCCGCAAACATCCAGGAGCACCACGAAACCCTATTTCCACCGCCACAACCTTCTGTACCCAAGAGATCCCATCTTGGGGCCTTTTCCGGAGCTCCGCCGGAGGGGGCATTGATCATGGAGGGCCTCTACATCAACTCCATGGCCCGTACGATGATGTGTGAGTAGTTTACTTCAAACCTTCGGGTCCATAGCTAATAGCTAGATGGCTTCTTCTCTCTCTTTGGATCTCAATACAAAGTTCTCCTCGATTCTCTTGGATCTATTCGATGTAACTCTTCTTTTTGCGGTGTGTTTGTCGAGATCCGATGAATTGTGGGTTTATGATCCAGTTTATCTATGAACAATATTTGAATCTTCTCTGAATTTTTTTATGTATGATTGGTTTATCTCTGCAAGTCTCTTCAAATTATCAGTTTGGTTTGGCCTACTAGATTGATCTTTCTTGCAATTGGAGAAGTGCTTAGCTTTGGGTTCAATCTTGCGGTGCTCGATCCCAGTGACAGAAAGGGAAACGACACGTATTGTATTGTTGCCATCGAGGATAAAAAGATGGGGTTTATATCATATTGCATGAGTTTATCCCTCTACATCATGTCATCTTTCTTAAGGTATTACTCTATTCTTATGAACTTAATACTCTAGATGCATGCTGGATAGCGGTCGATGTGTGGAGTAATAGTAGTATATGCAGAATCATTTTGGTCTACTTGTCTCGAACGTGATGCCTATATACATGATCATGACTAGATATTCTCATAATTATTCACTTTTCTATCAATTGCTCGACAGTAATTTGTTCACCCACCGTAATACTTATGCCATCTTGAGAGAAGCCACTAGTGAAACCTATGGCCCCCGGGTCTATCTTCCATCATATTAATCTACCGTTATTTCCATTACCGTTTATTTTGCAATCTTTACTTTCAATCTATATCATAAAAATACCAAAAATACTTATCTTATTATTATCATCTCTATCAAATCTCACTCTTGCAAGTGGCCGTGAAGGGATTGACAACCCCTTTATCGCGTTGGTTGCGAGGTTCTTATTTGTTTGTGCAGGTATGAGGTGACTCGTGCGTGGTCTCCTACTGGATTGATACCTTGGTTCTCAAAAATTGAGGGAAATACTTATGCTGCTTTACTACATCACCCTTTCCTCTTCAAGGGAAAACCAACGCAGTGGTTAAGAGGTAGCAAGAAGGATTTCTGGCGCTGTTGCCGGGGAGATCTACGCCAAGTCAAGACATACCAAGTACCCATCACAACTCTTATCCTATGCATTACATTATTTGCCATTTGCCTCTTGTTTTCCCCTCCCCCACTTCACCCTTGTCGTTTTATTTGCCCTCTTTTCCTTTTGCCCCCTTTTTCCGTTCCCCTTCTCTTTTTCAATTTGCCTCTTTTGCTTCTTTGCTTCTTTTCTTGCGTGTTGGATTGCTTGCTTGTCACGATGGCTCAAGATAATACTAAATTGTGTGACTTTGCCAATACCAACAATAATGATTTTATTAGCACTCCGATTGCTCCTCTTACCGATATTGAATCTTGTGAAATTAATACTGCTTTGCTGAATCTTGTCATGAAAGATCCGTTTTCTGGCCTTCCTGGTGAAGATGCTGCTACCCATCTAAACAACTTTGTTGATTTGTGTCATATGAAAAAGAAGAAAGATGTGGACAACGATATTGTTAAACTTAAGCTATTTCCGTTTTCGCTTAGGGATCGTGCTAAAGCTTGGTTTTCGTCTTTGCCTAAAAATAGTATTGATTCATGGAATAAGTGCAAAGATGATTTTATCTCTAAGTATTTTCATCCCGCTAAGATCATCTCTCTTAGAAACGATATTATGAATTTTAAGCAACTTGATCATGAACATGTTGCACAATCTTGGGAGAGGATGAAATTAATGATACGTAATTGCCCTACACATGGTTTGAATTTATGGATGATTATACAAAAAATTTATGTCGGATTGAATTTTGCTTCTAGAAATCTTTTAGATTCGGCCGCGGGAGGCACTTTTATGGAAACCACTTTAGGAGAATCTACCAAACTCCTAGATAATGTTATGGTTAATTATTCTCAATGGCACACTGAAAGATCTACTAGTAAAAAGGTGCATTCAATTGAAGAGATTAATGTTTTGAGTGGAAAGATGGATGAACTTACGTAATTGTTTGCTAATAAGAGTGCTCCTACTGATCCTAATGATATGCCTTTGTCTACTTTGATTGGGAATAATAATGAATCTATGGATGTGAATTTTGTTGGTAGGAACACTTTTGGTAATAACGCGTATAGAGGTAATTTTAATCCTAGGCCGTTTCCTAGTAATTCCTCTAATAATTATGGTAATTACTACAACAATTCTTATGGAAATTATAATAACATGCCCTCTGATTTTGAACCTAGTATTAAATAATTTATTACTTCACAAGAGAGTTTCAATGGTTTGATTGAAGAAAAAATGCTTAAGATTGATGAGTTGGCTAGGAACATGGATATAATTTCTCTTGATGTTGATTCTTTGAAACTTAGATCTATTCCACTTAAGCATGATATCCATGAGTCTGTCAAAGCCACGAGCATTTCCATTCACTACAAAACAAAAATACACTTCCGTGATGATACGTGTTTGTCACAGTAGGTCGCGTTTTTTGTCATGCATGTACATCCATGACAAATTCATGACAGAATCAAGATAGTCATACCTGTGCTGTCGTAGAAGTGTTCCATGACATTACCAAAATTATCATCACGGAAGTGTCCACTTCCATGACGATAAATCACATGTCATAGAAGTGCTTTCGTCAAGGGTGACCGACACATGGCATCCACCATAACGGAATGCCGTTAAGCTATCGGGTCGGGTTTTGGATCCGATAACCCGTTAACAGCCCCGACCAATGGGGATTTTCCATGTGTAAAATCATCATTGGCTGGAGGAAACACGTGTCGGCTCATCGTTGGGACATATGTCATCCACTCATTGGACAAAAGGCACCTATGATACGTCGACAGGTGGCAAGGCCCAACAGAGGCCCATTCCTGTGAAAAGGCCGGCCCGTTTGACTTGGTCAAAAGGTGGCGGGCTGGCCCAGGGAAAGCTTGTTAACGGCCTGTTCGCATATAGCCCATTTACAGCCCGCTAACCCAAGGCCCGTTACACCCTATCCGAATTAGGCCCAGTAGCGTCATTTGGGCCATCCAATATGATTCCAGCCCGTTTTCACTTCTGGCCCATGTATGGCCCATGACATCTTTCGGCCCATATGAGGCCCTATGTAACTCTTGGCCTATTAACGGCCCGTGGTGAAACTGGCCCGTAATGAATAGTGTATCACTTTATACCCATTAACGGCCCGTTATTCCGTTGGGCCGTTTCCAGCCCATGTTATCTTTCGGCCTTCTCAGAGCCCATTTATTCTTGGGCTCATTTCCAGCATTCATTTACTTACGACCCGTTACTGTCATTTTCTGCTAGTGGGCCAAATTCAGTCCGTGGTTACAGTCGGTCCATTTGTGGTCCGTTAATACGTTGGGCCGTTTTCATAGCGTCATCAAATACGGCCTATTAACGATGGCCCGTTATGGCCGGCCCATGAACGGACGATTCCAACTCTAGCCCGTTTACGGCCATAATGCGGCCTGTTATTGGCCATGTTTGGCCAATCGATCATACGGCCCGTATAAGGCCCATTGATGATACGTCCCGTAGAAGGCCCATTGTTTCTACGGCCCGTAGAAGGCCTACTATTTCTACGGCCCGTAGAAGGCCCACTATTTCTACGGCCCGTAGGAGGCCCAGTGTCACTACAGTAAATATTAGCCCATGGTTATTGTGGCCTAGTTTTAAAAAATAGGTTATTGCAGCCACTGGTTAACCGTGGAAAAAGAACTACAATGACTACAAGCAAACAAATAAACAAGATAACAAGGAAATAAATAAGCAAGCAACTAACGCTAGGCTATCACGGCTATTACACATATTACATCCACTGGGCATCAAAGTTCGCCACCAGTGCAAATATAGGGAACAAAGCAGCATATCATATACACTGGCCGTCAAAATTGGCCACCAGTGCAAATAAACGCGGCAGCATAACAAGAGCATAACTGAAACACCTTCAGAAGAGCTTAAGAAACGTTATGCTGGAAATAAGCTTAGCAAGCTGATTAGCTTTGTCCTGTTTGGCGCTAAAATCCTCCAACGCTTGCTGTTGCACCAGAAAGTATGCATCTGAATGCTCCAGGGACTTCCGCAGTCCTTCCGCTTCTTGTCGCAACACAGCTAAACGATGTCTTTCAGCTTGTAGTTGAGACTCAAGAAACTGAACTGATTCAGACAGTGAGTTTGAATAGCTTGTTCAAGCGGTAGTGGCCCATAACTCCAACACTAAACCAAGACAGGATGTGTCACTATCCTGAACCTTATCTGCATTACTTCCTTTACCGTTGCTTAATAAGGCACTCTTCCCCAATATTCTGTCAGCATTCTAAAAGAAGAAACAAGTAGACACATAACAAGTTTAGCATGTACTAGTATATGAAACTCATTTTGGTGAACCAGTTCATTAGTAAGGTGGACATGATTAAACTACCAAGTCTTCTATTGCCAAGTACTAGTACATAATAAAAGCATCAAACAAACATATATCTATGTCCTATGGTAGCAATGGAATCTTAAATTAGAACAGTTGTTCTGCAGGTTTAGGCACTTGTTCTACATCAACAGAGAACAGTAAGACGCAAGAATATAATACTTAAAAATAGAAAATGAGCTCATAGACCTTACCACATTCTTGGTTCGGGACCAGTACAGAACAAGGCGTTCCCAGTCATCGTCCAGTAAATGTGTCTCAAGAGAACGTAAGGGAATTTGATGAGTTGCCGGTGAAGTACGTTTTCTTTAGGTAATTCCGATACTGCCACCAAGCATTCTTGAAGATAGCAGAGGTATTAGCACAGGTTACCTGATCCTGAGTTTCCAAATCGGTCCTTCTCTATAGAGAAAAATGCGAAAATTTGTTGTATTATAACCATCATGGAGGTAGGATGTATGGGACGAAGCAAAGTAATTGCCATGAATAACATTACTTACACATAACTCCTGGACAAACACCTGCAACTGGCATGCATGACTTAGGAACACGCTTGTCCAAAATGTAGGGTGTGTTACAAAAGTACCCCCCACCGATTTGAACTAGCAGCCCTTTCGGCTCAGGGTTAGAAGGGGGATTTCGCGTGTCGGGATTTGGCAGCTGGAGGGAGTTTTCACGCGCGTTGTAATTTCGGGATAGCAAGGCGCGGGTTGTGAAGGCGCCAGTTTTGGGAGCACGATATCTGAATTTTCGGGATATAACAAGACGCGGGTTGAATTTTAGGGACAAGCCTAACATGTAGTAATATTGTACTTGTACGTACCAAATCAATTCACACTTCCCTCAACCAAAAAGAAAACGAAAAAAATAAAACTATTCACACCACACAAAGAGAGAGTCTTGCCCCGTTTTACTATACAAATGCTATTCAAAGCTACTCCCTCCTTCCATCTATATAGGGCCTAATGCGTTTTTCGATGCTAACTTTGACCAAATATTAGAGCAATGATATATGACATGCAACTTACACAAAGCACACTATTAAATTCGTCTGTGAAAGGTTCTTTCAATGATATAATTTTCACATTGTGCATGTCATGTACTATTAATCTTGTGAATAGTCAAAGGCGGTCTTAAAAATCTCATTACACCCTATATAGATGGAAGGAGGGAGTATGAATCCATGTTATGTCCGATTAAATTTTTTCGCTTGCTGTATAATGCATGTAACCTAATCATACCAACATTTTAGTGCATTCCAAATGTCTATACTACCGCTGCAATTCGAACTAAATTTGAATTCGTTTCTCTATTTCAATAAGAATCTACAATCATGATTGTTGCCAACTTCAACCATCATAGTTTCCTTGCTATCCGCCAGATATAAATCAGACGGCCTATAATGCAGGATGGCAGGCACACCATCATCAACAAATCCGTTTTTTAGAAGAGTAGAGATAAAATATATTAAATGTAGTATACCATGTTCATAACCACACCATGTGTATCACCATTATATATATTCACACATCCGACGGTTTGAAACACTATGATAAATTCTTCAAATATCCGAATTCGCTTTTTATAATGAAGTATATATGATCTCTATTCGTCTTTTACACCCACACAACCCTCTTATCTTTGTGGCTAGCGCTAACTTTCTCTTGTGCTTGCACACGCCCGCATCCCTCTCACCCTCCCTCAGCATTCTCTAGCTCCATCGCGCAAATTCGTCTTTTCACTTTAGGTCGTTCACCCATGGTGTGTGTAGCCCCCAGCTCCTTTACGGCACACATCGATCGATATGCCTCTCTAGCCAGGTGTGCCTAGCACAAACACAAAGCTTCCCCTCTTCTCTTGTCACCGTCCATGCCTCACTCCCACCACTCTTTTCATCATTCTCGTACTCGCACACTCCTCCCCCTTGATATAGTATGCCTCTCATACCACCTCCTACATGCATCCCTCTCTCTCTCTATCCTTCTCCTCGTGCCTCATTTGCTTCTAACACACACACATGCATGTATACCAATCGATCTCCCAACATATACCTAGATCGACATTAACTACCCCCATCGATCGACGTACCTCACAAGTTATGTCTCTCTTTCTCTTACAAAGGGCGATTGATCTTCCTATGTAGTTACGTCTACTTACCACAGCCACATCGTCCCCCCTCATCATTTGTCATGCCTCCTGACCCGTCTCTCACACGCACATGCACAGACAACAAGCAGCCATCTACTCTCTTATTGATATTGCGGGCGTGCCCTCCGTTTGTCTAGCAAGCCTATCCCGCCATTTGTTAGAAGCAACTCCACTACCACCCCCTCCAACACTCTAGCTCTGTCTCTCTCCCAACCTTATTCATCTGCTGCACATATGCATGGATGCCGATCGATCTCCCTTAGTACATGAGGCAGATCGATCTCCTTAATACATGAGGTAGGCCTCTCTCCTCCTCCACACATATACCAGCCATTGTACCTCTATAGTTAATTGGGCCTCCCTCTTCCCCCACCACACACCGATAGTCGAGCGCTGCAGGTAGGTATCCATGCCACAGAGACAAACTGCACATGTCCCATCTCACGTTCCAGTAGGCCAGCCACTCTATATGTTTGACGTGGGCACATACAAATTTGATGGCACTCTTTATCGATCGCGCGTGCGCGCACACACACACACATCATCCCTCTCTTCGATTCTATGGACACCTCAAGCCGATGATACCTCCACTCTCTTCTCGTGGATCGCCCCCTCTATATATATGTTATATCCAGGACTATTTCACACACATTGCATATGTTAAATTTTTTGATTGACCCCCCCCCCCTGCCCCACAAAAAAAACTCTCAAGAACCCACACACTATATCTCTCCAGGTTTGTATCTCTCTCACACAACCCCACATAGGTTGTGTACGTATACAAGAAGAGAATAGGTGCACCGTGCACATACTCACGCTTCGTGCCCAGCCACACCCGCATGGGTACATGGTGGAGCTCATTTCTCCGCAGAAGCTGAATTTGTTTTTGAAACATCAAGTGGCCAGAGACTCGAAAACTTATTTGCCAATTAGTGACTTGTCAGGGCGGTGGATTTTAGTTTGTACGATAATGCTGCATCCACCTAAAGTAACGAAAGTTCTTACGTAAACTTCCTAGTAATTCCCTCTTCGTAGGTGCAGCATTACTCCTAACATTTGTAATATCAGTTTGAAACTTGTAATATTGCCGTGTCCTATTCCTGTGTTTTCAAAATCCCATGAATCAAATAGGTCCTGAGTTGGTGATGATGTTGTGCCTCCCATCTTTCACCAATAGCCGTCGGATCTAGATCTGACGCATACAAACCAAGCTTCTTCATTTTTGCAAAAAGATGCCCGCACTTGTTCCCTATTTACAAACAACTCCTTGTCTCTCACAATCAGCCTCATCTCCTCACCACCACATCTAGGAGTAGAAGGCCGTGGAAAAATCTGGCGCGATGGCCGCTGCCGGAGCCGTCCACCCCCAATCTTGGTGTTCCGTGCAATGCACGGGCATCTACGCACGGGAAATTATGTCGAACAGGGCTAGTTGTAAGTAGGCTAGCTCTACAGCCATGATGATAGTGACTGCAGATGGTGAGGCTGACTATGGTATGCCGAACACGGCACCTATACTCAGGTGTCATCTCCAGCGCAGGGTCTTGTCACTTCACTGTGAGGAGCAGTACGTAATAATTTGACCAACGGATATTCACTGTGAGGAACTGCCTTTGGGTGAATGACATGTGGCCCCAGGGGGTGGCTGGCCCACTTATCATACAGCCAAAGGCAGGTGCAGTAGAGGGCCGAGGAGTAGTATGAAACCCTACACACCTACGCATGCTAACCTAGGGCTGAGTGATCACTCGAATCGCAAGATCAGTTGACTAGAAGCTACGCTAGACCCATGGAGGTGATGAGCGCGAGCATCAGCCGGCTGTGCCAGATGGTCCACGACGCCGGCCTGCGGCCCGGCACCGAGGAACGTCTCCAGGTAGTATTGCTTGAGGCCGCCAGGGCGAGGGGCCGCTTGGACGACAGCTTCGTCTCCTTGTTCGACGAGGTCCTCGTCGGTTTCCTCGACAAGTTCACCGTCGTCAAGAAGCTTGTGGATGACTTTGACGTAAGCCTCCAGCCGACGCGCCCAGGCTCTGCGATGCTTGCCACCCTCAACGGCCACTATGGTAACAACCTCTTCGATGCACTGGTGGCCTTGCGACTGCCCGCCGTCGCGCTGGAGAATGTCCACCTCGAGGTCGCACTCGCCGCGCAGCGCCTGGCGCAGCAAGACACCATCGACATAATCACCCACGTCTATGTGTCGGCAAAAGGAGGAAGAACCCGACCAAATCTTCGGTTCTACTCTCGGATTAGACTAGTTGTGCTGACATAAATTTTTTATTGTGTACTCCCTCCGTTCCAAAATACTTGACTTCCATTTGTCCAAAAATGGATGTACCTATATACTAAGACATGTCTAGATACATATATATTTTGACAAATAGAAGGCATGTATTGTGTGACGGAGGGAGTAGAATGGATGCAAGTTTTTGTATTGGGAAGAAGAGTACATCCATATATTGATAGAGCGCAATTTAGTAGATGTTCTATCACTTTTAGCTAGCACAGAGGCTAGAGATGAGATTAGTGCACTTGTTGATACTCCTACTAGAATAGAGTCTAGACATGAGACTAGATGCGAGGAAGCAATGTCTACTTCTTTACACTCGAAGAAGAAAGAAGCACGCAAGATCGAGCCTCCGCAGATCAACAATGAATGCATCGAGAAGGCACTAATACAACTTACATGAGTAGTAAAAGTATTCTTGTGGTTCTTGTTTTCTTTGGTCTTGCTTTTCTAGTAAAAAATTATCATTGGAGTTCGTGCAAAACGGAGGTGCGTTTGGGGTCGTGCGTTGGAGTTGGCCTTACAAGTGGGACCGCAGTTAAGGAAACCGACTATCGGCAAACCCCCACCTCACCTGCCGCCGGATGGCTGAAGTTAGAGAAACGATGAGGTTGAAGAGATTGCTCTAGCACGGACTCCAAGAAATAATATGGTGTCAGATGGATGTCGTGGTGGTGGCGTGTGCCGTAATCCTGGACGTGAATGCTTGTTCTGGCCCATGCCACCCTACTACTCCTACTACTTACTCCTACTAGTATATAGTATACAGTAGTATCGAGGATTCGAGGTGCTGGTTACGTACAACGAACACACATTAACATATGGCTACAGTAAAAACACCCGCCCGATGCGCGAAGCATGTGAAGCTAGTAGAAATTTAGAGAAGCGACTCGAAAGCCATTCATAAATTTAGTAAGTTTATCACATGCATATCATTTTATTACATACCATAGGTCATCAACCCACATCGACAACGAGGATACATTATAAATACTAAAGTTTTCACCACACAACAAATAACAAGCCATGAAATGAACTTCAACTCAACCATTCCGCGGCGTTGGAGACGCTTGCTTTGAACCACAAGTGATTCTCTGGGACGGGCCATCCGTTGTCATTCTGGAGACCAACGCAGGACCGATCATCCAGGCTGAAGCAGCCTACTATATCAGTACCAAGGTAGGGAACCACCCAAATGTCCGAGGTATAGACACAGTTTCTTCTCATAAATGTGTCAACAGCAGTTGGATCGCCTTTCACCATCATCGGATAGTTTTGTCCAAGGAAGAGCGAGTTTTCTCCAAGACTATCAATTCTGTGCCAGGGAGAAGGAGTTGGCGCTAGCACACTAGTATCCATCCCGAATACCATGCAACGGGTGTTGGAATAGGTCCGGAGAGTGCGACCATGGGAGACACCTGCTTCCTTAGCAGTAACATCATCAGTGGGTTGTATACACACAAGAAGAGGTGATCCATCAGAATTAGTTGCCAGGCGCCACAGAGTATATGGGCGCTGCTCGTCCTCATGCTCGTGATCATCACCATCGGCATCTCCCCCTTGGTTATGAAAATTTTCAAGTATAGGTGGTGGGATGTTCACAGGACCTTGGAAACACAAGAAGAAGGTTAATTAGTAAAGGGAAACTTGCTAACCCGCATGCATGTGGAAGAAACAATTATAATTACGGTGGAAGAAAAATGTACCAAAACTACTAGGATGCCATGCAAAAACAGTGCCACGAGTGGTGGCAGCAAACACAAGGCCCTCGTATTGAATTGCATCACAATACTCATCCGTGTACAGAAACTGATTTTTGAGCAATATCCATCGAGTCGAACCACGAAGGACGGCAACAAGCTTGTCGAAGATAGCAACAACTTGATAGTTGTTGTAATTCCAAGAGCGGTTGGGAACTCGACATATTGCTATCTTCCGTAGAAGACAATCACCATGATCGTATTTGAACGTGCGTACATTACCGGTGTGCTCAACCTTTGGGCAGTGTGCTAAGATTTTTGGAAGTGGAACCCGATGACGAGTGTACACATTCACAAGTTCCCACTCACAGTTGGACCGAATGTAAACAACCCAATCTCCATTTGCACCCGCCCAAGCCTTGCCCTCAAGCGATGGCATCTTAACATCATACGTATCATTATCAAGCAGCATCAACTGGCACAGGGCGAGGCCTCCGTCGTGCCGGCGCCAGTCATCAGGGTCACGGTGAAGAAGATAGGGGAGATCAAACCACTCCTTGACTCTTGGGTTCTTTGTAATGATGTTATTAGTTGAGTCGAGAATGGGCTTAAACGAACCTGCCATGCTAGCTGAGGTGATGACGTCGCACCGATCAATGAGTTCCTCCACCACATCATCTTTTAGATAGGGGCAAGAATAATAGGGTCGTTTCCGGCCTATTCCCTCCATGGAGAAGATGATCGAACAATGGCAGAAGAAAGGGTGAAGGGCTGAAGGAAAATGGAGGAGGGAGAGGAAGAGCGTGCGACAGCAGTTCCAAATCGAGAGGGAAAGGCGAAGAGTCGGTGGACGGTTGCGAGTTTGCCACGGTTCACGAAGAGGCGCCCCGGCCTACACGTCCGTTCGGAAATACTCCTACTACTCGCCGTCGTCTCACTGATATGTTGGAACGGGACCACATGTCAACGAAACATGGTGTGTAATTTCTCGTGCAAAATACGATCTGGACGCGTTGGCCCGAGGTGTCGCATTAGTTATCGACCATTATTTTTTTAATGGTGTGTCGATCAGTTTTGAAGCACGACTAACTGGTACTGTAGGTGGAGAGGATGACAGCAGGGACCTGCCAAGGTCATGGCAGTACGCAAGCAAGTGCCTCCTTATTTCAAGCCAATAAAAAATGGCTCCTCCTAGTGGATTTCTGACATCTGGGTCCCATGCCATTGTCAACGTAGTTAATAAACGAGAGAATTGCACAACGAGCGACTGACACCAGGGACCCAACAGCTCGCCCAGTTATTTTTGTTTTGGGTTAATTTGATAAATGCCACTCCAAATCTGGTGTATCCGAGAAATGCCACTGCAATTTCCAAACTTTGAAAAATGCCATTTCATGCCATTTCTAGTGGCATTTTTCGAAGTCTGGAGTGGCGTTTTTCAAAGTTTGCAAACTGCAGTGGCGTTTTTCAAAGTTTGCAAAAATTGCAGTGGCATTTTTCAAAGTTTGGAAATTGAAGTGGAATTTTTATGAATCGCCATAATTGGAGTGGCATTTATTTAATTTGTTTTTAAGAGGGAAGCAGGGTGTCAACTGGGCTGTGCGGGACACTCTGGCCTGTCTAGACAGCCTTTTCTTTTAGGTTTACCACAGACCAGCCCAGTAGTTTTTTTTCTTTCTGAAAATGGCTAGCTTAGTTCTTTTGTGATTTGTCAAGTAAGTCGCTTTATCAGGCCTGTTGGGCTGCAAATCTTTCAAGACGAGGAGAGCTTCATTGGGCTGGCCGAGAAAATGGCCTATCAATAATGAGAAATGGGTTTTACATTTTTAAAACACATCAAACTGGCAATTATTTTCAAATATCTTTTTTTCATTTCGAGATTTTAAATTGCATTGATTTTTATGCGTGGACAATTTATTAGATTTTATATTGATATACATTTATTTTCAAAATCAGTGTGAATGTGACTCGAAATTTCGGGATTAAAAACAGTTCAGACCGCACCGACATATGCAAAATTTCGTATAATTTTTTAACCATGGCCACAATATGGGCTGTAATGCTAACATAAAGAATATGGGCTCCAAAAAACCCGTAAGAATTAGCAAATGGGCTGTAATTTTTTTGAAATAATGGCAGATGGGTTGTATGCTATTTTCCACAGATTTGAGGCTTTCCACAGATGGCCTGTATACTGTTGGATGTCCATCCAACAGCCGTCGTGCTTCTTCAATCTCTGCTCTTCCCGCTCCAGCCGCTCAAACAAGCGCCGGCGGGACTGCCTGCTCCCTCCTCCCCACGGCCGGCTGTGCTGCCGCGCAGGCCTCACAGCCCCACCATACTCCCATCGCTGGCCTAGCCATCCCTCTACTCACCCACACCTATTGTTATTCTCCGGCGACGGCAGACGAACCAGTAAACCCTCGTACAGTCGTACTCCCCTCCGCGTGAAAAACAAAAACAACGGCCGAGTCTTCCCTGCCTCCGTGTCGTTCCCTTCCTAGGCCTCGCTGTCGTCCACCGCCCTGGTGCTCTCGACGTGGCGTGGTCAGCGTGGTCAACAACCGACGTGCATCTGAAGTGGACTGTACGTGGAGAGGCTGATAGCTGGGTCCACGGCCGCACGCAAGGAAATGACTCCTTATTACGCTCGAAATAATGATTTCCTCCACCTGACATCTGGGACCCACCGAAACAGCCTCTGTATTTCGCGAAAAAATCATTACCGCCGCTGACAGCTCGGACCCACCAGCTATATCTTCGCACGCAAGGAAGTGCCTCCTTATTACGCACAAAAAAAATGAATACTCCCCCTGCTAGCTGGGACCCAGTAGAGTGGGCCTACTAAGTTGACGGGTACGAAGGGCTTTGTCAACTTAGTCAATATGCACGATTCTAGCTCGACTGACCGTACGATGTCCATCCAACGACCGTAGTGCTTCTTCAACCTCTGGTCTTCTTGCTCCAGCCGCCCAAAGCAGCACCGGTCGTGCCGCCTGCTCCTGCCTCCCGTGGCCGGCTGTGCTGCCGCGGAGGCCTCACCACCCCCATACTACTCCCACCGCTGCCCAGGCCATCCCTCCACTCCACTCACCCACACCCCCTGTTATTCTGCGGTGACGGCAGCGCAGCCGAACTAGTGAACCCTCGTACTCCTCTCCGCATGGGCATCCACTACCGCGTTTTTCACGGCTCCGCGTTGTCCCCTTCCTAGGCCTCGCCGTTTTCCACCGCCGTGGTGCTCTCGGCGCGGCGTGGTCAATGTGGTCAACGACCGAATTCCATCAGAAGAATACTGTATGTGGAGAGGCTGACAGTTGGGTCCACGGCAGCCGCAAGTAAGTGCCTCCTTATTACGCGGAAAATAATTATTCCTTCACCTGACAGCAGGAACCCACCGGACGCCCACTAGTATATCGCGAAAAAAACGTTTGCCCCTAACTGCTGGGACCTACCCGACGGGCCACCGTATTTCGCAAAAATAAGTTCCCCCTGCTGTCAGCTTGGACCCACCGGAAGTGCGTCCTTATTACGCACAAAAAATGAATACCCCCTGCTAGCTGGGACCCACTTTCGTGGGAGGCTGACTTGTGGGCCTACTAAGTTGACGGGGACGGAGGGCTTTGTCAACTTAGTCAATATGCACGATTCTAGCTCCAGTGACCGTACGATGTCCATTCAACGGCCGTAGTGCTTCTTCAACCTCTGGTCTTCTTGCTCCAGCCGCCCAAACCAGCGCCGGTCATGCCTCGTGCTCCTGCCTCCTGTGGCCGGCTGCGATGCGGCAGAGGCCTCACCACCCCCTACTACTCCCACCGCTGGCCAGGCCATCCCTCTACTCACCCACAACCCCTGTTATTCTGCGGCGACGGCAGCCTCACACCACAGCGAACCAGTGAACCCTCGTACTCCTCTACGTGTGGGCATCCACTGCCGCGTCTTCCCCGGCTCCGCGTCGTCCCCTTCCTAGGCCTCGCCGTCGTCCACCGCCCTAGGCTCTCGGTGCAGCGTGGTCAATGTGGTCAAGGAACAGCTTCCATCGAACGTGGACTGTACGTGGAGAGGCTGACAACTGGGTCCACGGCCGCAGCAAGGAAGTGCCTCCTTATTACGTGCAAAATAATTATTCCTCCACCTGACAGTGGGGACCCACCTGACGGGCCACCATATTTCGCGAAAAAAATGTTTGCCCCTGACTGCTAGGACCCACCAGCTACATCTTCGCACGCAAGGAAGTGCCTGACAGTCCGGACCCACCTGGTCGAAGCGTACGTAGCGTTGTCATTCTGGTCGCGAACATGTACGTACATATATACTGGTGGATGTAGAGGCGCGCACGTGTCGTAGTAGAGGCGCACGTAGCATGTACACGTACGTACAGCGGCCAGGGTGCAAGAAAGAAAATACGGCCACGTATGTGTACATACGGACGGGGTCTCGAACGCCTACTCGCGCATACGTACGGCCAGGGCTCGTGTACATGGCTGGGTCGGAACGGAGAAACAGCGTCGTCGTCATGTTCATGGGGAGGCAACGGAATGCGTCGTGTTCATGGGGAGGCAACAGAATGCGTCGTGTTCATCGGGAGGGCTTGGACGGAACTGGAGATGGAAACGAGGCATGGCGTACCACAGAACGGAGGAAACGGCCTTTTGTTCGACCGGCCATGTTCGAAACAGGATCCTGTTGATCGGGAGGGGTCTGACGTACCGCAAAACAAAGGAAACGGACCTCCTACGGTCGAAACGGGGGTCATGTTCATCGGGAGGGGTGTGGCGTACCGCAAAATGGAGGAAACGGACTTGTGTTGGAGCGCTACGGTCGAAACAGGGGTCCTGTTCATCGGGAGGGGTGTGGCGTACCGCAAAACGGGACTCCACGGGATACTGTTCATCTCCACCGTCGACCCCCTCTGGCCTCCACGAGTTACTGTTCATCCACCGTTGACCTCCTCCAACCTCCACCTGCGACTGTTCATCCATGGGCTCCTGTTCATCCAGCCTCCACCGCGCGCTACTCCACCGGCTACTGTTCAACCAGCCCTCTCCACGGGCTCCTGTTCAACCACCCCTCCACAGGCTACTGTTCATCCTGCCCTCTGCCGTCTACTGTTCATCCTACCCTCCACGGGGTGGTCCTCTTCATCCAGCCCTCCACGGGGTCCTGTTCATCCAGCCCCAACCAGCTTGATTGATCGGGGTCCTTTTCATCCAGAGGCAACACCACAAGGTCCTGTTCATCCACCCCCACCGGGAACTGTTCATCTACCCCCCCCCCCCGCAACGCTCGCTGTTCATCCAGAGGTAACATCGATCGGCTTCAGTAAGCAGCAGTAGCGAAGGAATCGCTCGATCGGGTTCAGTTAATAGCCATCGATTGATCGCTCGGGTTCAGTAACGCGTAGCCTGCAGTGCAATCGCTCGGGTTCAGTTAGATCCCAATGCCTCGCTCGGGTTCAATTAGAGCCAACGCCTCGCACACACGCGCGTACGTGTACGAGAGAAGTGCGCATCGCTCGACCCCCGACCTCCCACCGTAACCGGGAACTCCCCGAAATTTTCCTCCCCCTTGCTTCTACCACGGTTTTTTCCGTCATGGACGGCCCAAAGAATGTCATGCAGCTGCATCTCCGGCCCGCCCAGGACGAAAAGCCCATTTTCTGTCATGATTTTTTGTCGTAGAAGTAGGAGCCCACCACATCTATGATGATACCAGGTTTTGTCACAATTATCGTCATAGAAGTGTCATATGTATGATAGAATTTTTTTTCGTTCAGCCCAAAATGTCACGGATGTGTCTTTTTTTGTAGTGATTGATGAGTGCAAAAAAAAAAGAACCGCTAGGATGCGTGCTAAGAAAGATTGCTTTGTAAAAGCGCGTTCTTCTAGTTTTCATGATAATAAAGATAAAGATCTAAAAGTGATTGATGTGTCCCATATTAAATCTTTGTTTTGCAATGTGAATCTTGATAATGATGGGACTGGAGATGAGTCAACTTTAGTTAGAAGGCGTCCCAAAATTCAGAGTTTTTAGATCTTGATGCAAAAATAGTTAAAAGTGGGATTGAAGAGGTTAAAACTCTAAATTGTAATGAACCCACTATGTTGTATTTCAAGGAATTTAATTATGATAATTTCTCTTTGATAGATTGTATTTCCTTTTTGCAATCTATGCTAAATTCTCCTCATGCTTATAGTCAAAATAAAGCTTTTACCAAACATATCGTTAATGCTTTGATGCAATCTTATGAAGAAAAACTTGAGTTGGAAGTTTCTATCCCTAGAAAACTTTATGATGAGTGGGAACCTACAATTAAAATTAAAATTAAATATCATGAATGCTATGCTTTGTGTGATTTGGGTGCTAGTGTTTCCACGATCGCAAAAACTTTGTGTGATTTGCTAGGTTTCCGTGGATTTGATGATTGTTCTTTAAACTTTCACCTTGCGGATTCCACCATTAATAAACCTATGGGAAAGATTAATGATGTTCTTATTGTTTAAAATAGGAACTATGTGCCCGTAGATTTCATTGTTCTTCATGTCCTATTATTCTTGGTAGACCTTTCCTTAGAACGATTGGTGCAATTATTGATATGAAGGAAGGGAATATTAGATTCCAATTTCCATTAAGGAAGGGAATGGAACACTTTCCTAGAAAGCAAATTAAATTACCTGATGAATCTATTATGAGAGCCACTTATGGATTGCCTACCAAAGATGGCAATACCTAGATCTATCCTTGCTTTTATGCCTAGCTAGGGGCGTTAAACGATAGCGCTTGTTGGGAGGCAACCAAATTTTATTTTGATTCCTTGATTTTTGTTCCTGTTTAGTAATAAATAATTTATGTAGCCTCTTTTTTGTTTGTGTTTTTTTGTGTTTAATTAGTGTTTGTGCCAAGTAGAGCCGTTGGGAAGACTTGGGGAAAGTCTTTTTGATCTTGCTGTAAAAAACAGAAACTTTAGCGCTCACGAGAATTGCTGCCATTTTTTATTGGAGAGTGCTATTTAGTTAATTCTTTTTGCAGATGATTAATAGATAAATTACTCATGTCCAGCAATGTATTTTATAATGTTTGGGGTTCCACAAGTATTCGAAACCTACAGATTACTACAGACTGTTCTGTTTTTGACAGATTCTGTTTTCGTGTGTTGTTTGCTTATTTTGATGAATCTATGGCTAGTAATAGAGTTTATAAACCATAGAGAAGTTGGAATACAGTAGGTTTAACACCAATATAAATAAAGAATGAGTTCACTACAGTACCTTGAAGTGGTGGTTTGTTTTCTTTTACTAACGGAGCTCACGAAGATTTTCTTTTAAGTTTTGTGTTGTGAAGTTTAAAAGGTTTGGGTAAGGATTTGATGGATTATGGAACAAGGAATGGCAAGAACCTAAGCTTGGGGATGCCCATGGCACCCCAAGGTAAAATACAAGGACACTAAAAAGCCTAAGCTTGGGGATGCCTCGTAAGGCATCCCCTCTTTTGTCTTCGTTCATCGGTAACTTTACTTGGAGCTATATTTTTATTCGCCACATGGTATGTGTTTTTCTTGGAGTGTCTTGTATGATTTGAGTCTTTGCTTTTTAGTTTACCACAATCATCCTTTCTGTACACACCTTTTGAGAGAGACCCACATGAATTGGAATTTATTAGAATACTCTATGTGCTTCACTTATATCTTTTGAGCTATATAGTTTTTACTCTATGTGCTTCACTTATATATTTTAGAGCACGATGGTGGTTTTATTTTATAGAAATAATTGATCTCTAATGATTCACTTATATTATTTTGAGAGTCCTTTAGAATAACATGGCAATTTTCTTTTAGGCATAATGAAAAACTTCATATAAGTGCATTTAGTACTAAGAGAAGTTTGATACTTGATGATTGTTTTGAGATATGGAGATCGTGATATCAAAGTTGTGCTAGTTGAGTAGTTGTGAATTTGAGAAAAACTCGTGTTTAAGTTTGCAAGTCCCGTAGCATGCACGTATGGTAAACATTGTGTAACAAATTTTAAACATGAGGTGTTATTTGATTGCCTTCCTTATGAGTGGCGGTCGGGGACGAGCGATGGTCTTTTCCTACCAATCTAACCCCCTAGGAGCATGCGCGTAATACTTGGTTTTTGATGACTTGTAGATTTTTGAAATAAGTATGTGAGTTCTTTATGACTAATGTTGAGTCCATGGATTATACGCACTCTCACCCTTTCATCATTGCTAGCCTCTTCGGTAGCGTGCATTGCCCTTTCTCACCTTGAGAGTTGATGCAAACTTCGCCGGTGCATCCAAACCCCGTGATACGATACACTCTATCACACATAAACCTCCTTATATCTTCCTCAAAACAGCCACCATACCTACCTATTATGGCATTTCCATAGCCATTCCGAAATATATTGCCATGCAACTTTCCACCATTCCGTTTATTATGACACGCATCATCATTGTCATATTGCCTTGCATGATCATGTAGTTGACATCGTATTTGTGGCAAATTCACTGTTCATATTTTTTTCATACATGTCACTCATGAGTCATTACACATCCCGGTACACCGCCAGAGGCATTCATATAGAGTCATATCTTGTTCTAGTATCGAGTTGTAATCATTGAGTTGTAAATAAATAGAAGTGTGATGATCATCATTAATAGAGCATTGTCCCAAATAAAAAAGAGAAAGGCCAAAAAAGGGGGGGGGGAAATAAGAAGGCCCAAAAAAAGAAAAAAGGGGCAATGCTACTATCATTTTTCCACACTTGTGCTTCAAAGTAGCACCATGATCTTTATGACAGAGAGTCCCTTGTTTTGTCATTTTCATATACTAGTGGGAATTTTTCATTATAGAACTTGGATTGTATATTCCAACAAAGGGCCTCCTCAAGTGCCCTAGGTCTTCGTGAGCAAACAAGTTGGATGCACACCCACTTAGTTTCTTTTGTTGAGCTTTCATACATTTATAGCTCTAGTGCATCCGTTGCATGGCAATCCCTACTCCTTGCATTGACATCAGTTGATGGGCATCTCCCTAGCCCATTGATTAGCCGTGTCGATGTGAGACTTTCTCCTTTTTTTGTCTTCTCCACATAACCCCCTTCATTATATTCTATTCCACCCATAGTGCTATATCCATGGCTCACGCTCATGTATTGCACGAAAGTTGAAAAAAGTTTGAGATTACTAAAGTGTGAAACAATTGCTTGGCTTGTCATCGGGGTTGTGCATGATGAGAGCATTCTTGTGTGACGAAAATGGAGCATGACCAAACTATATGATTTTGTAGGGATGAACTTTCTTTGGACATGTTATTTTGAGAAGACATGATTGCTTAGTTAGTATGCTTGAAGTATTATTATTTTATGTCAATATTAAACTTTTATCTTGAATCTTTCGGATCTGAACATTCATGCCACAATAAAGAAAAATTACATTGAGAAATATGTTAGGAAGCATTCCACATCAAAAATTCTGTTTTTTATCATTTACCTACTCAAGGACGAGCAGGAATTAAGCTTGGGGATGCTTGATATGTCTCCAACGTATATATAATTTTTGATTGCTCCATGCTATTATATTATCTATTTTGGATGTTAATGGGCTTTATTTTACACTTTTATATTATTTTTGGGACTAACCTGTTAACCGGAGGCCTAACCCAAATTGCTATTTTTTTGCCTATTTCAGTGTTTCGTAGAAAAGGAATATCAACCAGAGTCCAAACGGAATGAAACCTTCGGGAACATGATTTTTGGAACAAACGTGATCCAGAGGACTTGGAGTGGACGTCAAGCAATCGACAAGGCGGCCATGAGGCAGGGGCGCGCCTACCCCTTGGCCGCGCCCTCCACCCTCGTGGGCCCCTCGTTGCTCCACCGAGCTACTGCTTCCTCCTATATATATCCATATACCCCACAAACATCTAGGAGCACCACGAAACCCTATTTCCACCGCCGCAACCTTCTTTACCCAAGAGATCCCATCTTGGGGCCTTTTTCGGAGCTCCGCCGGAGGGGGCATTGATCACGGAGGGCATGTACATCAACTCCATGGCCTCTCCGATGATGTGTGAGTAGTTTACTTCAGACCTTGGGGTCCATAGCTAGTAGCTAGATGGCTTCTTCTCTCTTTGGATCTCAATACAAAGTTCTCCTTGATTCTCTTGGAGATCTATTTGATGTAACTCTTCTTTTTGTAGTGTGTTTGTCGAGATCCGATGAATTGTGGGTTTATGATCCAGTTTTTCTATGAACAATATTTGAATCTTCTCTGAATTCTTTTATGTATGATTGGTTTATCTTTGCAAGTCCCTTCGAATTATCAGTTTGGTTTGGCCTACTAAATTGATCTTTCTTGCAATGGGAGAAGTGCTTAGCTTTGGGTTCAATCTTGCGGTGCTCGATCCCAGTGACAGAAAGGGAAACGACACGTATTGTCTTGTTGCCATCGAGGATAAAAAGATGGGGTTTATATCATATTGCTTGAGTTTATCCCTCTACATCATGTCATCTTGCCTAATGCATTACTCTGTTCTTATGAACTTAATACTCTAGATGCATGCTGGATAGCGGTCGATGTGTGGAGTAATAGTAGTAGATGCAAAATCATTTCGGTCTACTTGTATCGGACATGATGCCTATATACATGATCATGCCTAGATATTCTCATAATTATTCGCTTTTCTATCAATTGCTCGAAAGTAATTTGTTCACCCACCATAATACTTATGCTATCTTGAGAGAAGCCACTAGTGAAACCTATGGCCCCTGGGTCTATCTTCCATCATATTAATCTACCGTTATTTCCATTACTGTTTCTGCAATCTTTACTTTCAATCTCTATCATAAAAATAGCAAAAATACTTATCTTATTATTATTATCATCTCTATCAGATCTCACTCTTGCAAGTGGCCTGAAGGGATTGACAACCCCTTTATCGCGTTGGTTGCGAGGTTCTTATTTGTTTGTGTAGGTACGAGGTGACTCACGCGTGGTCTCCTACTGGATTGATACCTTGGTTCTCTGAAACTGAGGGAAATACTTATGCTGCTTTACTGCATCACCCTTTCCTCTTCAAGGGAAAACCAATGCAGTGCTCAAGAGGTAGCAAGGCCCTATCAAGCAAGAGTACACCGACAAGTCCCACAAGCTCCTCGACAAGAACCTCAATTTTTCCAAGAGCAACAAGACAATGGGAATCTTCCACGCCAAGAGCAAGTTGAGGGAGACAATCCTCCTCATCTAGGGCGTCATCGCCCTCGCCCCCCACACAATCAAGAGCAATCCTACGGCAAACTCTAGTTCACCATGCCCAAGTTTTCTGGAAGCAATGATCACGAAGAGTACCTTTCATGGGCATTAAAGGTTGACTAGATATTCCATTTTCACAACTATGAGGAAGAGAAGAAGATCACCATGGCATCCCTTGAGTTCCAAGACTATGTCCTCATTTTGTGGGAGCAAGTCATTTACCAACCTACTACAATCGCGACATCTTCAAGAAGTTACAACTCCTCAAGCAAGGAACAAGGAACGTTGAAGAGTACTACAAGGAAATGGAGATCGCCATGATTCGAGCAAATGTCATGGAAGATGATGAGCAAACTATGGCACATTTCTTGAATGGACTCAATCATCCTATCAAGAAGATCACCGACTTTCGAGCATACTCAAACCTCATCAAGCTAGTGCACCAAGCCACCAATGCGGAACGACAAGTGTAATATGACTTCAAGTATGCCAAGTTCTCTTCCAAGACGTACACTCCTCCAACCAAGCTTCAACGACTCAACCACCTTCTACCTCAATTAAACCTTCTACAAGAAATGATGACAAGTCAAGTTTCAAGAAAAATTCGATAACCTCAAGTCATCATAATACAAGCAACTTCAAGCCGAGAGCTTCATCATCTACAACTCCATCGGATGAGACCATCAAGACAAGTTCCATAAAATGCTTCACATGCGGCATCGAGGCCACATGTCCTTTGAGTGTACCAACAAGCGCACCATGATCCTCGACAACGATGAAACGTATGACTCCATGAGTGAAGAGGAGATGGAAGCCCTCGAGCAAGTGGCCATGCACCGACGCATGAATGAGGATGAGGATGATCAAGTCTTTTGTCACGAAGGAGCCCCGCTCTCATTGTCTCCAAGGTCTTGACACTCAACATCAAAAAGACGAAGAGTAAAGATGCCATATCTTCCACACCACGGCGGGCATCAATGGAAGGTTCGTGAAGGTCATCATTGATGGAGGGAGTTGCCATAACTTGGCGAGCGAAGAACTATGCTCCAAGCTACAATTGGTCAAGATGAAGCACCCGCATCCCTACAAGGTCCAATGATTAAGCGACTCCGGCACAATTCAAGTGGAATACATGGGCCAAGTCTCCTTCAAAATCGGAGCATACGAAGACACTTTGGAGTGTGACGTTGTTCCTATGTCCGTTTGCCACCTCCTTCTTGGATGACCATGGCTATTCGAGGCGTCATCCACAACGGGCGTACCAATCACTATAGTTTCAAGATAAAGGGAAAGGAGTACGTGCTATGATAGAGGAAAAGGTGACCCGTCTTTCAATGAGATGGTGATTATCGTTTCGGAGGAGTAGACTTTCACGATCTTACTAGGAGCGTGCGAGGACAACGCGCCTTAACAATCGCTAAAACAACTCTGAGAGGTTATTAACCACGCCGGAGCACGATCAACCTGACCACGAAGATCTATTTCCTGCAAGCAAGTGAAGAACGAGCAAGAAACTAAGATTGCAATCTGGATATTGAGAATATAAGATGAAAGCTTTATTTATCAAGGCGGGGCTCTATGACGCCTTGGTCTGGTCGTTGAACACAAACAAAGTACACGAAGTTGCAGTTATGGCGTGCTTTTAATCTAAACAAAACCCAAAGTCTAAAAGATGCCCTAAGGGCTGTATATTGGAGGAAGAGGGGGGAATTTCATGGCCCTTGGAGGAGGGGTCCGAAACCAACACTATATCTTGTTTCCCCACACATACAGACTCTAAAAACATCCTACACTTATGTATTTCGAAATTACATGGGCCTGGCCCAATAATAAGGTGACGCAGCAGCTATAATAGTCTCTAGATGAAATTTGTGAAGTGGCATCTTGTATATTTTGTCCAAGACTTCATGCACTCATTACGGTGGCTTCAAAGTCCTAAAATCATCACTTGGAACTCCGTTCTTGTTTCCCATGCACATGCAACCATCTCCATGCTTTGTTCTTGCTCCAATGTTCACCCTTCTCCAAGCTAGGCCCTTCATTCGTAAGCAAAACAAATGTATCCAATTTAAGCAACATCATATTCTCATGAACATTAGAATCATTACCAAGAAACGGAAGTACGTGATAATTTAATTGGCGTGCACGAGCTCTAGTAATTGGTCCGGTATGTATAGTAGCAGGGGTTGTGGGTGTAACAATGGTTTTGATGTCCTCACATCCTCCCCTTCTTTAAATGTAGTTGTCCTCGATGGAAGCTCATATTCCTCACCCAAAATAAGGCTTCAAATCTGCAATGTTAAAAGTGGGGCGAACCCCAAAATCTGCAGGCAGCTCAAGTTTATAGGCATTTTCATTTATTTTCTCTAACACCTTAAAAGGACCATCAACATGTGGCATTAGCTTTGATTTGTGCAAATCAGGAAATATATCCTTACGCAAATGTAACCAAACAAGATCTCCAGGTGCAAACACAACATGTTTTCTACCCTTATCTCCAGCAAGTTTATATTTAGCATTCATACGCTCATTGTTTTCCTTAGTTAACTCATGCATTTTTAAAACCAATTCATCAAGTTGTTTTGCATCAAAATTAACCTTCTCCGAAGATGGAAGAGGCAACAAATAAATAGGTGGACGAGGTAGGAAACCATACACAATTTCAAAAGGGCACATCTTAGTAGTAGAATGCAATGAACGATTATAAGAAAATTCAATATGAGGCAAGCATTCTTCCCACATTTTCTTATTATTCTTCAAAACATCCCTAAGCATAGTAGACAATGTTCTATTGACTACTTTAGTTTGTCCATCAGTTTGGGGGTGACAAGTAGTACTAGAAAGCACTTTAGTCCCCAACTTAGTCCATAAACATCTCCAAAAGTGGATAAGAAATTTAGTATCATGATCTGAAACAATAGTATTTGTCACACCATGCAAGCAAATAATTTCACGAAAGAACAAATCAGCAACATTAGCAGCAGCATCCCTTTGATGACATGGTATAAAGTGTGCCATTTTAGAAAATCTATCCACGACAACAAATATGATATCCCCCCCTTCTTTGTTCGAGGTAAACCTGAAACAAAGTCCATAGATATATCCTCCCAAGGAACACTAGGTATAGGCAAAGGCATATATAAACCATGAGGACTGAGTTGTTACTTAGCTTTTTGACATGTAGTGCAGCGAGCAACAAAATACTCAACATCCCGTCTCGTCTTTGGCCAAAAGAAATGCGTAGAAAGTACGTCCTCCGTCTTCTTCACTCCAAAGTGTCCCATTAATCCTCCTCCATGCACCTCCCGCAACAACAAAAGACAAATGGAGCTAGCTGGAATGCATAGCTTGTTAGCATGGAACACAAATCCATCATTAACGACGAACTTGTTACACGTTCTTCTTGCTTTACAATTCTGCATTACATCTTTAAAATCAGCATCATGCACATATTGAACTTTGATGGCCTCCAAACCAAATATTTTGAAGTCAAGTTGTGAAAGCATAGTATAGCAACGAGACAATGCATCAGCAATAACATTTTCTTTACCGTTCTTGTGTTTAATGACCTAAGGGAAAGTCTCAATGAATTCAACTCATTTAGCATGTCTATGACTCAGTTTAGCATGACTTTTGATATGTTTCAAAGATTCATGATCAAAATGTATAACAAATTCTGTGGGCCATAAATAATGTTGCCATGTTTCTAAAGTCCGAACAAGAGCATATAATTCTTTATCATATGTAGAAAAATTCAGACTAGGCCCACTCAATTTTTCAGAAAAGTATGCAACAGGTTTGCCATCTTGTAATAAGACACCTCCTAATAAAATTTAGCATCACACTCAAGCTCAAAAGTCTTATTAAAATCAGGAAGTTGGAGTAAAGGAGCATGTGTCAACTTATCTTTCAATACCATGAAGGCTTCTTACTGTGCGGTACCCCAAACAAAAGGCACATCCTTCTTTGTAAGCTCATTGAGAGGTGCTGCAATGGTGCTGAAATCTCTCACAAAACGCCTATAGAATCCAACGAGGCCAACAAAACTCACTTGTGTGACCATTTTGGGATGCGGCCAACTCTCATTAGCTTCAATCTTGGCTTTATCAACTTCAATTCCCTGTGGAGTAACAACATAGCCAAGAAAAGATACTCGGTCAGTGCAAAAGGTGCACTTCCCAAGGTTACCAAACAAATGTGCATCACGTAGAGGAACAAAACAACACGTAAATGTACCAAATGTTCCTCCAAAGATCTGCTATAAATCAGTATATCCACAAATCGTCCAATGAAAGCACGTAAAACTTCGTTCATTAATCTCATGAAAGTACTAGGTGCATTAGTTAACTCAAAAGGCATGACTAACCATTCATATAATCAAAACTTAGTTTTAAAAGTTGTTTTCCATTCATCAACCAATTTCATACGAATTTGATGGTATCCACTATGCAAATCAACTTTGGAGAATATTGTAGAGCCACTCAATTCATCAAGCATGTCATCTAGCCTAGGAATAGGATGAGGATAACGAATAGTAATATTATTAACGCCTCTACAATCAACACACATACGCGGTGTACCATCCTTTTTTGGCACTAGTATAATAGGAATAGCACAAGGACTAAGAGATTCGCGTATATAACCTTTGTCGAGCAGCTCCTGTACTCGATGCATAATCTCCTTCGTTTCCTCTAGATTGGTACGGTATGGCGCACGGTTTCACAGCGAAGCACCGGGAAATAATTTCAGAAGCAACACTAGATGGTTTATTATTAGGCTTCATTTTTTGCTCAAATTCTTTTGCCACAATCTGATTTTCACTCTAATTTTTCTCATGTTTTGCTTTATTAGCTCTGTTAATATCATCTTTCAAAATGGAATCAGGATTCATAGAAAGCAAAGTAATATTTTTATCCTTATGAACAAGAGTATACTGATTGTTTCTACCATGGTGTATAGATTTTTTTATCAAATTGCCATGGTATACCAAGTAATAAGGAACATGCTTGCATAGGTACCACATCACAATCAACATAGTCATCATATGTAGAGATACTAAAATGCACATGAACAATACATGTTACCTTACCCTTGCCGCTGTTGTTGAACCATTGAATGTAGTAAGGATGTGGATGTGGTCTTGTGGTGAGAGATAGATTCTCCATCATCTCCATGCTAGCCAAGTTGTTGCATCTCCCTGCATCTATGATGACACGAATAGAACATTCCTTCACAGCTCCCTTTGTATGGAACAAATTATGCCTCTGACTTTGCTTAGCTTGTGTGACCTGCACACTCAAAACAAGTTGAGCAACTAAACATTCATACCTGTCAGCGTCTTCAGGAGTCATGTATTGCATCTCATGATCAGAATCATCTGCACCGTGTTCTTCACTTGTAATAAGAGCCAAAGTCTCCTCATCATAGTCACTAGAGGACTCATACCCGCCATCCTCTGTAGCAATCATCCCATGCTTAGATGGGCATTCTCTCGCATAATGACCTCCACCCTTGCAACAACGACAAATAATATCATGTGTTTGCCCTGTTGATGCCATGTATGAAGAAGAGCTCTGTGCAGAACCGGAAGGTGTACTCCTGGCAGATGGTGGTGGTGTTGCCCGTTTTCTTGTATCTAGGTTGGAATTGGCGGCTGAAGTCAGGGGTGCTGCAGTAGGACGTGTGGGAGTAGAGGATGCATGCGGTGTCCATGATGAAGGTCGGCCTGCAGAAAAGTTAGTTCGCGCCAATGCCTATCGATCCTGCACTTCATGTTCAGCTTTGCAAGCAAGATGGCATAAACGAGTGATATTATTATAATCCTTATACTCTAGAATGGTCTAAATCTCTTTATTTAATCCACCCATAAAACATGCAAGCATAGCTTCATTATCCTCAATACCACATCTAATCATTCCAGTTTGTAATTCCTGATAATATTCTTCTACATAATTTTTTCCTTGTCTTAAACGCTGCAATTTTTAAAGTAATTCACGTTGATAATATGGTGGAACCCAACGAGTACGCATAGCAGTTTTCAATTCAGCCCAAGTAGCTGGAATAGGATATAATCTACAATGTTCAGACCACCAAACACATGCAAAACTAGTAAAAGCACAAATAGCAGCAGGAACACGTCTCTCCTTAGGATATTGTAAACATGTAAAACGTTGTTCAGTTTCTAACTCCCAAGATATATATCAGGAACATGTCTACCCTCAAATGGTGGAATATTCAATTTTAGTTTGGGAAGATGGTCATGATCTCGTACCTTAGGTGGTGGTGCCGCCCTACCGTTGCAATGATATGCATGAGGGCGACCTGGTGCTGGTGGTGCTCGTGGTTGCACATAGTTCTAATTTTGATCAACCTCATCCTCATAATGGTCTCCACCTCTGCAGTAGCAACAGGAGCTACAGAAGCATCAACAGTAGGTACAATGGCACTAGAATTTTGACCAGGCTCAAGGGGAATGCGTAGTGCTCGTCCCACTTGATTTGGAAGGCGGTGTTGTTTTTGTTGTAGAGGTGCGACAGGAGAAGCGGGCGGTGGTTGTGGAAGACGCGGTGAGCAATCCATTAAACTTGTTATCGAGGTTTGTTTCGAATGCCTTCTCAATGCCATCTATCTTCTCCATGGCCTCTTCAAATCTTTTTAGCACATCTTCCACCTGTCCACCCATCATTTGTTGAAACTTATCATGTAACTCTTTGTTCGTCATGTTCTCCCAGTCAGTCGCATCGGCTTGTGATCCTGCCATGGTTAGCGGCAATAGAAACACACAAGAACATGATCCTACAGACTACTAGGAAGTGGCACTGGTGTTGTGGAAAGTCACAAATCCGTCAAGCAAATCTCAAATTCTTACCAGTTCTTACCCAACAGCAGGTGGTGATCGGAAACCGTTGTAGTCAAAACTCTCAAAGTTTGGATACAACGATTACCGGGGAGAGTTAAACGCACGGCGTAGATGTATGTGGAGCTCGGAAGGCTTATAGTATGGTAGCAAAAATGGTCAACAATAATCAATTCAGAGATGCAAAGTTGAATAAACGCTCAATGATGGTACTGTGCTGGTCCTAGGCTAGATCGTGCTAGAGACGCGAGCCTAGAACACTAACAAAATCACGGCGCTACACGTAAACTAGGGAGGAGCACACTCTGATTTTTTCCTTTTTCACTTTTTTGCACTTTTTTTTCTCTTTTTTGTTGCTCCGCAACAATTTTTTTAAAGTCTACAAATGGTCTAAAAATTTCCTAGGCAGAATTTCCCAAACTTAGTTTTTTTTAAACTTGAACTATTTTTCTTCCGCGGGTGGCACGAAAGTTGGGGAATCCGACTTGTTCATGACTCGTAGTATCGCATGATCTAGAACTCGAAAATAAAGGAACAAATACTGGACTTGGACTGGTGGCAGAGATGAATCTGGTGGAACTCGGATTGGTGACGGTATATGACGGTGCTATATGTGGACTCGGATTGGTGGTGGTATATGGACTCGGATCGGTGGTGGTATATGGACTCGGATTGGTGGTGGTATATGGACTTGGAGCGGTGGTGGTAGATGGACTCGGAGTGGTGATGGTATATGGACAGACTCGGAGAAATAGCGGATAAGGGGTGGTGGTATATGGCAGTGGCGATGATGATGGTGCGGCGGCGGCATGACAACTTGTGAACAGAACTCGAAACTCTAAAGAACTAGACACTAAGACCAGCAATTTGACACGATGATGCAACCGCAAATTCAACAAAGCAAATACATAAAAGATTATCCAATGGCTCAGATTGGTTTGGATATGATGAACTTACCCTAATTTTTTTTGGCTTTTTCGTGGACTGCAGGTATGAAGAACAGACTCGACCCAAACTACGAAAAAACTGGAAAATCTCACCAAGCAACCTGGAAATCTGATACCACTTAATAGAGGCAAAGGTGTTCCATCTTTCCATGAGATGGTGATTATCATTTCGTAGGAGTAGACTCTCATGATCCGACTATGAATGTGTGAGGACATCACGCATTACCTATCGCTAAACCAACTCCGAGAGGTTTTTAACCACGCCGAAGCACGATCAACCTGACCACGAAGGTCTATTTCATGCAAGCAAACGAAGAACAAGCAAGAAACTAAGATTGTAATCTGGATATTGCGAATATAAGATGAAAGCTTTACTGATCAAGGTGGGGTTCTGTGATGCCTTGGTCTGGTCGTTGAACACAAATGAAGTTGTAGCTATGGCGAACTTTTAATCTAAACAAAACTTAGAGTCTAAAGGACGCCGTAAGGGTTGTATATATGGAGGAAGAGGGGGGAATTTTGTGGCCCTTGGAGGAGGGGTCCGAAACCAACCCTATCTCCTGTTTCCCCACACATACGGACTGTAAAAACAACCTATACTTATGTATTTCAAAATTACATGGGCCTGGCCCAATAATAAGGTGATGCAGCAGCTATAATAGTCTCTAGATGAAATTTGGGAAGTGGCATCTTGTATATTTCGTCCAAGACTTCATGCACTCATTACAGTGGCTTCAATGTCCTGAAATCATCACTTGAAACTCCGTTCTTGTTTCCCTTGCACATGCCATCATCTCCATGCTTGTTCTTGCTCCAATATTCATCCTTCTCCAAGCTAGGCCCTTCATTTGTAAGCAATACAAATGTATCCAATTTAGGCAGCATCATATTCTCATGAACATTAGAATCATTACCAAGAAACGAAAGTACCTGGTAATTTAATTGGTGTGCAGGAGCTCTAGCAATTGGTCCACTATGTATAGTAGCAGGGGCTGTGCGTGTAACAATAGTTTTGATGTCCTCATCATGCTACGACCTATGTCTCCAAGCCAAGTGATCACGGACAAGCAAGCCACCCATCATGGAGAAAATAGTGAGAGAGCGAACCACCAAAAAGAGAGTGAGCTCCACAAGCCCAAATTGAGTGCCTCCATGATGAGTGACAATAAAAAACTTAGTGATATTTGCCGCCAAAATTGAGATGAGAGAAGTGTGTGAGAACCCATCAAGTATTATGCACTATGTTCTTTCATGCAAGGACGAGGCACCTAAAACTAACACCTCTCAAAATCTACCTTTAGTGTTATCTTCTCTATTGCAGGAATTCCAAGATGTATTTCCCGATGAGCTACCTCCGGTTCTAACTCCCCTTCGAGGCATCGAACACCAAATCGACCTTAGTCCCGGAGCACCTCTTCCTAGCAATTCTCCGTACTGCGTGAACCCTGAGGAAGCCAAGGAGATCCAACGGCAAGTACAACAACTCATCGACAACAGCAATGTATGAGAAAGCTTGAGCCCTTTTGCCGTCCCGGTAATCCTTGTTCCCGATAAAGATGGCACATATCACATGTATTCAGATTGTTGTCCTATCAATGCTATCACCGTGTGTTATCATTACCCCATTCCACGCCTAGATGAGCTTAGCGGAGCCACAATTTTCTCTAAGATTGATCTTAAGAGTGGCTATTACCAAATTCGCATCCAAGAAGGTGACAAATGGAAAACCATTTCAAAACCAAGTTTGGCTTGTATGATTAGTTGGTCATGCCAATGGGCTTATCCGAAGCATAGGGTACTTTCATGCAAGTCATGCATTTTGTTCTTCGACTGTTGGTGGGAAATGACACCTATGGGATCACTAGGATCCCTTCTACGGTTGGCGAGCGCGGGGTTGGTCTGGCGGTCAGCACAAGGATCGTTTACCCAGGTTTGGGCCGCAGAGACACGTAATACTCTAGTCCTGCTTTGATGTATATTTGAGTGTTCTTCAGTTCTTGAACTAGCTACGGTGTCTCACTAGTTCCAAAGATCCGAATGCCCCTCCAGTATGCCTCGGGCCTCCTTTTATAGAAAAAGGGGGTTGCCATAGTGGCACACAGGAGGTGGAAAGGTGCATCACGGCTGAGCCTATCCTCTGGCACCGTCGGACAAATGCATTTAATGCGTTACTGACGTGCCCCTCTTGCTTTATCGGGGACGGCAAGGAAGCTCGTCCCAGCTGTCGCCGCCTCGCCTGGCTCCGACGCGCGTCCGAGCTGACGAGGCGTTGTAGCGCCACATTGGCTGGCTGCTGGGCTGGCATGATGGCGGAGCCTTCACGAAGATCTACATGCCACCATGAAGATGCTTGCTGAGTCGGTGTTGAGGCCACGCGCTGCCACGTAGATACCTGCCCAACTGGTTGAGCTAGCAGCTGCATGGGAGCGGTGATGGAGTCTTGGCAGATGTGGGCCTGGCTGCAGCCCTGCAGATGTCCTCGGCAAGGGTCTTGCTGTGGCACCACGGGCGTCCCCGGCAAGGATTTTGCCAGGGGCCTTGTGGGTTTCCTTGGCAAGGATCTCGCCAAGGATCGTCATCTTCTAGTTCTCATCTGATCTTGTGTATTTATGATTTCCACAAAGATCTGCATGCCACCATGAAGGTGCCTCCCAAGCCTTGGTTTTGATGTGGCTGATGGCGTCGGAAACCCTTGGGCTCAAGGGTGGCGCGCTCTGCTGGCGTTAGGCAAGTTGCCCCAGCAAGGATCTTGCCGGGACTGCGGAAGCCGCCCCGGCAAGAGTCTTGATGGGGGAGTCCGCCTCGCCCTCTTGCTCTCTTTGCGCCCCTGGTCTTGGCGTTGCTCTGGCTGTCTTGCACTCCAGCATCCCTCCTCTGCCCTGCTCAGTGCGGCCGTGGGCGCGGCCCTGACTTCCCGTGCACAAGTAAAGGGGTGCAAAAGGAGAGCCCCTACTTTTGTACACCGACAGGAGCCCTCGGGCTTGGGCCACACATAAGCGCGACTCGTTGTTGGGCTAGGCCCAGAACGGTGCGTGGGTAGGCGGGGCGGATTTTTACCGCGGTAAGTTTTCCGTCCACTGCGCTTCCCCATGACTCGCGTTGAACGCGCGACGTGGAGGGTCATGCGTGACGTGGGGGTCATGCGTGGGGCGGTTTCTGCACGCATGAGTCACATCGCAGTAGATGGTAAAGAGGCGGCCCGCGCCTTCCTCGTAAAAATGAATAACCACGGGCACACTGCTCATTTACCCTCTGTGCCTTCTCCAATCTCAGAACCGCCGTCCCCTCCTTCCTCCTCAAGCTCTTTCTCTCCCTCGCTGCTGCCGCGTCTTTGCTGTCCTTCCTCCTTCACTTCTCGCAGCCGCAATGGCACTCAAAACCAGCAAAGGCAAAGGAGTGGCCAAGGACACCGGCGGGATGGAGCCACCGGAGAGTGAGTCGGCGGCGCGGCAGATGCAGCTCACCTACTTTCCCTGCGGGGGTGCAAGACGGGGGGGGGGGGGGGGGGGGCAGGCGATGGGTCATCCGGCCACACGCATCATCCCTACTGATTTCGCCATGGCCGGCCCGAATCGGTACCCATACTTCGTCGACTACTTTTATTGCGTCCTCTGCCCCCCGTTCTCCGATTTCTTCAACGATGTCATGCACACCTATGGCTTCCACCTTCTGGATTTCACTCCAAATTCCGTGGCGTGCATGGCCCTTTTCGCCCATCCCTGCGAGAGCTTCGCTGGAGTGCATCCCAACACGGCGCTTTTCCGCCACTATTTTTATCCTCGGATCCAGAAGGGAGCGCCATCTCCCGTTGAGGAGTGGCGGAGCCGGTGGTGCTAGATTGAGGAGGAGGACCCACAGGAATTTTGCCAGGTTCGCCAGCCGCCGCCAGTTCGCAGAGACGACTGGGGTGATGTCGATGCTCTGGATGGGAAGCTCACGGTCACCATCACTAGAATACATTGCCTCACCGTTGTCGGGCTCACCCTAGAGATGATTGGGGCGGATTTCATCTGCCGCCGCATCGCTCCACTGCACAACAAGGGGAGGCCGGCCTGGCTCTTCAGGAATGCAGCTGACATCATGCGGCTCCGTTCCGGCCTGGGCCACAACTTCACGGTGATGGGGCACGCCCATTTCTGCCAGCGGCTTTTTCAGCTCGATGTGAACCACTCGGCAGGGCCGAGAGGACCGGCAAGTTCGGGAAGGCCGACAAGGTCGCCAAGGGGCCCATGTTCGGGTTGCCTGCGGGGGTGGTCCCGCTGAGCAACAACTCCCGCCAAACCGACATCATCGCCATGATGCCGGACTGTAATGCGCACAACCTTGACCCAAATTGGGTCGAGCTAGAGGAGGATCAGGTGCAGAAGTTCTTTGACACCCTATCGGAGAAGTACGTCCGCGAAGAGCCCCTGCTCACCCAGGACACCACCCAGGCGGAGCTGGACTATATCGCCGCCAGGGCGGCGGAGGCGGAGCTCGCCAAGGAGGCCGGCAATGCTGGCGGCATGGAGGACGAGGCTGCGGCGGCCGCGGAGGAGAAGGAGATCGCCTAGTGGGCGGAATCCGCTAGGGAGGCCAGCAGCGCAGGCACCGAGGCCCCTCTCATTGAAGATGACGTTGATGAGTCGTCCGGGGAGGAGGTCGAGGCTGTCGACCCCCCAGCCACGGGGAGAGGTCGTGTCCTATGGTGGGCCATCTCTGGTGAGCCGGTCCGGCCCGGCAGGGCCACACAACCGCAACAACCTCAGGAGGCGTCCGTGCGCTAGGCGAGGGCTGCCACAGCGGGGAAGACGGTGAAGGCTACGGTGGCGAAGAAGAAAGTGACTACCTCTTCTTCGTCCAAGCGTCCTCGGACTACACTCGCTTCCCCTCCTTCCGTAGATGACGACACAGAGGTCATCTTCGACCTCGGGTCCCTTAGCCCGAGGAGGAAGAGGAAGGCGGCGGAAGAGGAGGCGGAGGATCAGTAAGTATCTTGTCTTTTGTCATCTCCGTCCCCTCAGACCGTGACGCTTTTCTTGAGTTGTCTTCATCTTCCCAGGGATATGGAGACGCTGTCCCAGAGGGTGGCGAAGAGAGCCAGGGCCTCGATGGGCGGCCAGCCCCCGGTGGGCACCTCGAGTACGCCGCTGGTGGTGGAGAGCAGCCCGGATAGCAGCCCCTGGTGCAGCCCCCAGCGTGCGTTCATCACTCGCCCCCCATCGACGTGTGCTGGGACACGATATTTTGGTGCTGACCTTGTCGTGGTTGCAGGAGGAGGACGGCAGCAGGAGGAGCCACTGAGGGCCACCCCCAACACGCCGACCTCATCAACCACGCCGCCCCTCGGGCGTCCCCGGCAAGGGCGCCAAGCACCGAGCCCATGCGCATGGAGGAGGAGGAGGTGAACCCGGGCGCCGGCGGCTCCGTCCCAGCACCGAATGTTGGTGGGGAGGGGGCCACTTCGTCCAAGCTTGGCACGGGTGAGTTGTTTGCCTCCTGGTCCCGCTCGTTTTTCTTCTTTCAAATTTTGATCTTGACTTCTCCTCATTCTCCTTCTCGGTATCCAGATCCTTCCTTGGCGGACCGGGAGGACGTGGACACTATCATCGAGGAGGTCGCCAGGGATGCCGCGGCCGAGGCCGACGAGATCGCCGCTGAGGAGGCCGCCAAGGATGTTGCTGAGGACACCGCCAAGGGGCCTGCCGGGGAGACCGGCGAGGCCGCTGCCGAGGAGGCCGACATGGGGCCTGCCGGGGAGTCCAGCAAGGCCGCTGCCGAGGAGGAGGTGGTTGATGACCATCCTTCCTCCTCCGCCGCCTCTTGCTCAGGAAGTATCTGAAGGTGAGCGACGACCTATTCGTCCACCTCCCATGGACGGCGAGCACCAGGGCACCCACCGAGGGGGAGGTGTTCGACGATGAGGTGCTTGCCGCCGCCGGGCTCGAGGTCATTGACGAACCAAGCGTCGGTGGCAGCGGTTCCCAGGAAGAGCGGCTCCTCCAGAGCATGAGCGCCAACTTCCACATGCTTCAGGCGCTTCACTGTGCCCGCCTAGACAAGGCCAAGTCTAGGATGGTGGCGGTGGACAAGGCAGAGGCGGACCTCGAGGGGCGCGTTGCCAAGACGCAGGCTTGGTTCCGCCAGGCCTGTGACAAAGTAAAGACTGCCTAGGATCTACTGGCCGAGCACAAGCTAGAGCTTGTCATGAAGCACGCCGATATCGAGAAGGCCCAGGAGGTGACGAGTCAACAGGCCACCAAGGATGAGGCCGCTCGACGTCAGCACCAGGCCGAGCTGAACTCCCAGGAGGAGGACCTTGCCGCTCGCGAGGAGAAACTCGCCGCGAGACTCCGCGACAAGGATGAGGAGGTCAAGGAGCTTGCCGTGCAGTGGACCTAGGAACTGGAGCAGAGGAATGAGGAGGCCCTCAATGCTCAGGCCCAGGTCCATGCCGGCAAGATGAACGAGCTGGAGGTGGAGCAGGACGGGCTGAAGAAGCAGATCCAGGAGCTGACGGGGGAGAGGGACGTGGCCAAGGGCGCCTTGGCCGACACGCAGGTTGCAGTCCTCGACAAGGTCGAGCTACTCTCCACGGCCAACGAGTCCATCAAGGACCTGAAACTGAAGCTGGAGGGTCTTGAGGGGACGCTCTCGGAGGCCAGGGCCTAGGAGGAGACCCTGACCAAGAATCTGGAGGAGGAGAGGCAGCTGTGGAAGAACGACACCGTCAACCATGCGGATTTTGTGGAGGGCGAGAAGCTCTGGGTCAGCCGCCTCGCCAATGTCGCCGGCAGGATCACCACGCATCTGGCTACCATGGGGATGCCAAATGTGAGGTACGTCCCAGAGCCGAACGTGAGTCCTAATGCCATGCTGACTTTGTTCTTCCAGGGTGTTTTCGGCGTACTGGAGCAGTTCCGTTCCAGCAGGGTGGCCTCTCTGGCCGATGAGGCCCGGAGGCTTTGCCGGGGTGCCATGACCAAGGTCCTCACCAAGGTGGCGTACTGGAAGCCTGACCTTGACTTCGAAGCTGCGCTGGATAACTTACTGGAGGACGTGGACCCCGCGATGCTCGAGGAGCGTATCGAGCCCGTCATCAGTCGCATCGACGGAGTTCAGAGGATAGAAGGCCAGCGCTGGGACTGGGCACCCCGTTTCTTATTGCCGCTGCAGGTTCACAACCAAGACAATTTTTATCTTTAGTTAGAACCGTAGCAACAATTGATATAATATAACTCTGCAGTGCTTTTGAAATGATGCATATTATTTTCCCGTTTGATCTCCCTTTGTATGTCCACCCTACGTTAATCGGGTAGGCTTGCCAGCGCAAAAACCCAAGCCGCGACACCTTGAGGACGGATACCCAATTGCCTGCCGGGTATGCTTGCTGCCGGGAAAACCACCTCACTGCCCTTAACACGGCCGCTCGAGCTGTCGAGCAGACTCGAGACAGAACGAGAGCGTTGCCAATCACAGAAGGTCACCCCGCCGTTCTCGACGCAGCCGCTCGAACTATTGAGCGGACTCGAAACAGAATGAGGGCGTTGCCAATAGTGGTAGGCCCCCCTTGCGTGTAGGTTTTCCATACACAGGGCAAGATCGTCAAGTACGATAACCTTATATATAAAAAGGAATTACTGAAAGTTTTGCATGACTTAGCTTTTCTGCCGTTGCGTGAGTGTTCACTGCGTCCACCGAGGATGCCACTTGTTCGATCGTCTTCTTCCTTGGAGTGACGACCACGATGAAGTCGTTGCTTCAACCAGACTAGATTTCTACAACTGTGCACCCCCTACCTGGCGCGCCATAGATGTCGGTGGGAAACGACACCTATGGGATCACTGGGATCCCTTCTACGGTTGGCGGGCGCGGGGTTGTGCAAAGAGCGGGTCTGGCGGTCAGCACAAGGATCGTTTACCCAGGTTCGGGCTGTGGAGACGCGTAATACCCTCGTCCTGCTTTCATGTATATTTGAGTGTTCTTGAGTTTTTGAACTAGCTACGGTGTCTCTCTAGTTCCAAAGATCGGAATCCCCCTCCAGTACGCCTCGGGCCTCCTTTTATAGACAAAAGGGGTCGCCATAGTGGCACACAGGAGATGGAAAGGTGCATCGCGGCTGAGGCTATCCTTTGGCATAGTCGGACAAACGCATTTAATGCGCTGCCGACGTTCCCCTCTTGCTTTATCGGGGACGGCAAGGATGCTCGTCCCAGCTGTCGCCGCCTTGCCTGCTCCGACGCGCGTCCGAGGTGACGAGGCGTTGTAGCGCCATGTTGGCTGGCTGCTAGGCTGGCTTGATGGCGGAGCCTTCATGAAGATCTGCATGCCACCACGCAGGTGCTTGCTGAGTCGGTGTGGAGGCTGCACGCTGCCATGCAGACGCCTGCCCAACTGGTTGAGCTAGCAGCTGCATGGGAGCAGCGATGGAGTCTTGGCAGACGTGGGCCTAGCTGCGGCCCCACAGATGTCCTTGGGAAGGGTCTTGCCGGGGCCCCGGCAAGGGTCTTACCGTTGCACCGCGGTCGTCCCCGGCAAGGATCTTGTCGGGGGCCTCATGGGTTTCCTTGGCAAGGATCTCGCTAAGGATCATGGTCTTCTGGTTCTCATCGGATCTTGTGTATTTATGATCTCTACAAAGATCTTCATGCCACCATGGAGGTGCCTCCTGATCCTTGGTTTTGATGTGGCTGATGGCGTCAGAAACCCTTGGGCTCAAGGGTAGCGCGCTCTGCTGGCGTCAGGCAAGTTGCCTCGGCAAGGATCTTGCTGGGGCTGCGGAAGCCGCCCCGGCAAGAGTCTTGCTGGGGGAGTCCGCCTCGCCCTCTTGCTCTCTTTGTGCCCCTGGTCTTGGTGTTGCTCTGGCTGTCTTGCGCTCTGGCATCCCTCCTTTCCCCTTCTCAATGCGGCCGTGGGCGCGACTCTGACTTCCCATGCACAAGTAAAGGGGTGCAAAAGGAGAGCCCCTACTTTTGTACACCGACACCGACCCTATATTGGTGTATTTGTTGTGGTCTATTTTGACGATATTCTTGTCTTTAGCAAATCTCTCAAAGATCATGTCACCCATCTTAGAACCGTGTTGCAAACCCTTAGGAAAGAGCGCCTTTATGCTAATATGGACAAATGCCTTTTTGTTGTTGAAAAGCTTGTTTTCTTGGGTTTCATTTTGTCTTCTAAGGGTGTTCATGTAGATGAATCTAAGATCAATGCTTTTAAAACTTGGCCCCAACCAACCTACTTGCAACAAGTGCATAGTTTCCTTGGCTTAGCCGGTTTCTATCATAGATTCGTTAAGGACTTTAGCACCATTGCATTCCCTTTGCATGCGTTGATTAAGAAGAATGCACCATTTCTTTGGGACCATCTCAAGATACCGCATTTAACGAACTTAAAAATTTGCTTACTCATGCCCCCGTGCTTGCATCACCCAATTTTTACAAAACTTTCGAAGTTCATTGCGATGCTAGGGTAATGCTATAGGAGGTGTGTTAATGCAAGAGAAGCGCCCCATAGCTTACTTTAATGAGAAACTTTTTGGAGCGCAACTCAATTATCCCATCTATGATAAAGAGCTATATGCTTTAGTGCGAGTTTTGCGTGAGTGGGAACATTATCTTTGCCCATATGAATTTGTTATCCACACTGGCAATGGAACACTTAAGTGCCTTAAGGGTCAAACTAAGTTGAACAAGTGTCGTGCTAAGTGGAGTGAATTCATTGAGTCATTTCCTTATGTCATCAAGTACATTAAAGGCAAAGAAAATGTTGTAGCGGATGCGCTTTCATGCAAATGCATGATTGTTACTAAACTTGAATTGAATGTCATTGGCTTTGAACACATAAAAGACTTGTATGTGCATGACCCTACTTTTTCTATTCCATATGCCAAATGTTTGACGCATACATTTTGGGAATGCTATTACCATCAAAGATGATTATCTTATGAGAGCTAACAAACTTTGTATCCCCGAGTATTCTCTTCGCTTGTTACTTTTGCAAGAATCCCTTGGAGGAGGACCTATGGGACACTTTGGATGGGACAAGACATCTGTTATGCTCTTAAAGAACTAATTTTGGCCCAAGATGTTCCACGATGTCTCACGCTTCACCAACTGATGCTCTACATGTCACAAAGCTAAGTCTAAAGCTCAATCCCATGGTCTATACATGCCACTTCCAATTCCATATCACCCATGGGAAGATATTAGTATGGACTTTATGCTTGGTTTGCCTAGAACTAGAAATGGCAAAGCTTCCATGTTTGTTGTTGTGGAACGATTCTCTAAGATGGCTCATTTCATTCCTTGCAACCAGACAGACGCTGCTTCACATGTTGAAAATATTTTTTGTAGGAAAATCTTGCGCCTACATGGCGTGCCAAAGACTATTGTCTCAAACCGTGACGTCAAGTTCTTAAGCTACTTTTGGAAGACCCTATGCGCCATGCTCGGAATCAAGATCTTCTTCTCTTCGGCACACCATCCCCAAACCGACGGCCAAACGGAGGTGATGAACTGGACGCTATCAACCCTTCGACGCATGTTGATCAAGAAGAGAATCAAGGAGTGGGAAGAGTGCCTACCCATCGCCGAGTATGCCTACAACCGCGCAAGACATTCAACTACCGGCAAGTCTCCCTTCGAGGTCGTCTAGGGCTTCAACCCGTTGTACCCATTGGACATTCGGCCTCTTCCACTACAAGAGCGCATCAACATGGATGCGAGTGCACGAGTGAACTATCTCAAGAAGTTGCATGAAGATACAAGGAACACCATCGAGCGCCAAGTACAACACCTCACGACCAAGCTCAACATCAACAAGCAACCCGTCATATTCAACATCGGAGATCTTGTGTGGCTACACTTTCGCAAGGACCGCTTCCCCAACAAATGCATGTCCAAGCTTCTACCATGAGCCGATGGACCTCTCAAGGTGCTCGAACACTACAACAACAATGCCTACAAGATCGACATCCCACACGACAAGTACAATGTGAGCGATATCTTGAATATCAAGGACCTTTATCCCTACCATGGTGATGAAGATTTCGATCCAAGGTCAGATCATTACCAATGGGGGGGAGGAGATGATGCGGAGCATCCCAAGGTCATCCCCATGGATCTTTCATCGTCTCACCAAGTGCCTAGTGGACCCATGACACGAGCACGTGCAAGAGCTCTCGAAACCGAGGTGACATCTCTCCTCTCACAATTCCCCTTCGATGCACATGAGACATGGCTACTACCTCAAACAGAGACATTATGCATACTCGGGTACCAAGGAATTAACCATGGAGAAGCTAAGGAGCAAGGAGGATGGAAGAAGGAAGACACATGCGAAGACGAAGAAGAAAACGACCAAGTCTGCACTTGCCCGGACGATTTGGACCGCCATCCGGATGATCCGGACCCTAGCCCGGACGATCCGGATAAGTGGCAGCCGACACCAGCAAGCCTCCCCCCGAAGCCAGATGGTCCGGACCGACGCCTAGATCATCCTGAACCACTCGGACGTCCGGACCTCCTCCCGGTCATCCGGACCCCCCTCGATGTCTGCGACACATCCGGACGATCCGGATGGCCTCCCGGATCATCCGGACCCCTGACACCCGAATCATCCAGGCCACCATCCAGATCATCCGGACCACCACCTACGTGTGCCTTTTGGGCCAAAGCCCATGTACCCATTTGTCCCTCTAGCCTATATAAACGACTACACCTCCACTTTTCGAGGGTTAGCAAAGGATTGGCTCATTTAAGGGATAGAGCTTTGCTCATCCACTTGGTTACTTCTCCATTGGAGTCCATGACCTCTTCGGAGAAGATCCCCCAAGCGGATTCAAGACCCCTCAGAGGAAGACCTCCTCAAGACCTCCTCACGGAGAAGAACTTGCTACTTGTATCGTCCTTTGTTGATCATGGATCGTGTATGTCTTTGTGTTTCGAGGATCTAGCACATGCGTAATTGAATCTTGTGGGTTTGATTGATTCCTCTCATGATTTCCCCTCGTGTTCTTCGTGTTCTTCATGGGATCCACTCCAATCGTGAAAGATCGGGCATCTAGGGTTCTACCCTACATCACATCCCCTATTTCATCTTCATCTATCGGTAAATTTACTTGAGGCTATATTTGTATTCACCACATGATATGGGTTTTGCTTGGAGCGTCTTGTATGATATGAGTCTTTAATTTTTAGTTTGCCACTATTATCCTTGCTGTACACACCTTTTGAGAGGGACACGCATGAATCATGATTTATTAGAATACTCTATGTGCTACACTTATATCTTTTGAGCTAGGCAATTTTGCTCTAGTGCTTCACTTATATCTTTTTAGAGCACGGCGGTGGTTTTATTTTGTAGAAATTATTGAACTTCATGCTTCACTTATATTATTTTGAGAGTCTCTCTAAACAACATGGTAATTTGCTTTAGTTATGAATTTAGTCCTAATATGATAGGCAACCAAGAGGGATATAATAAAAACTTTCATATAAAGTGCAATGAATACTATGAGAAGTTTGGTTCCTTATGGCTGTTTTGAGATATAAAGATGGTGATATTAGAGTCATGGTAGTGAGTAATTGTGGATTGGAGAAATACTTGTGTTAAAGTTTGTGATTCCCATAGCATGCACGTATGGTGAACCATTACGTAATGAAGTTGGAGCATGATTTATTTATTGATTGTCTTCCTTATAAGTGGCGGTCGGGGACGAGGGATGGTCTTTTCCTACCAATCTATCACCCTAGGAGCATGCGTGTAGTACTTTGTTTTGATGACTAATAGATTTTTGCAATAAGTATGTGAGTTCTTTATGACTAATGTTGAGTCCATGGACTATACGCACTCTCACCCTTCCACCATTGCTAGCCTCTCTAGTACCGTGCAACTTTCGCCGGTGCCATACACCCACCTATTACCTTCCTCAAAACATCCACCATACCTACCTATTATGGCATTTCCATAGCCATTCCGAGATAAATTGCCATGCAACTTCCATTGTTCCATTTATTATGATACATACCATCATTGTCATATTGCTTTGCATGATCATGTAGTTGGCATCATATTTTTGGCAAAGCCACCTTTCATAATTTTTTTATACATGTCACTCTTGAGTCATTGAACATCGCGGTGCAACGCTGGAGGCATTCATTAGAGTTATACTTTGTTATAAGTATGGAGTTGTAATTCTTGAGTTGTAAGTAAATAGAGGTCGGATGATCTTCATCATTAGAGCATTGCCCTATGTGAGGAAAAAAATAAAAGAGGCCAAAGAAGCCAACAAAAAAAGGCCAAATAAGCCAAACAAAAAAATGAGAGAAAAGAGAGAAGGGGCAATGGTACTATCCTTTTTCCACACTTGTGCTTCAAAGTAACACCATGATCTTCATGATAGAGAGTCTCTTATATTGTCACTTTCATATATTAGTGTGAATTTTTAATTATAGAACTTGGCTTATATATTCAAATGATGGGCTTCCTCAAATTCCCCTAGGTCTTCGTGAGCAAGAAAGTTGGATGCACACCCACTTAGTTTTCTTTTGAGCATTCATAAACTTATAGCTCTAGTGCATCCGTTGCATGGCAATCCCTACTCACTCTGATTGATATCTATTGATGGGCATCTCCATAGCCCGTTGATACGCCTAGTTGATGTGAGACTATCTCCTTCTTTATTGTCTTCTCCACAACCACCATATTCTATTCCACCCATAGTGCTATGTCCATGGCTCATGCTCATGTATTGCATGAAAGTCGAAAAGGTTTGAAAACATCAAAAGTATGAAACAATTTCTTGGCTTGTCGTCAGGGTTGTGCATGATTTGAATATTATTTTGTGTGATGAAGACAGTGTTGGGGAACGTACCATTTCAAAAAAATTCCTACGATCACGCAAGATCTATCTAGGAGAAGCATAGCAACAAGACGGGAGAGTGTGTCCACATACCATCGTAGACCGAAAGGGGAAGTGTTTAGTAACGCGGTTGATGTAGTCGAATGTCTTCATGATACAACCAATCCAAGTACCTAATGTACAGCACCTCCGTGTTCAGCACACGTTCAGCACGATGACGTCCTTCGAGCTCTTGATCCAGTAGAGGGATGAGGGAGAGTTTCGTCAGCATGACGGCATGGCAACGATGATGATGAAGTTACAGGCGCAGGGCTTCGCCTAAACACTACGAGGATATGACCGAGGTGTTAAACTGTGGAGGTGGGCACCGCACATGCCTAAGAGATTGTCTGTTGTGCTTTGGGGTGCCCCCTACCCACATATATAAAGGAGGGGGAGGAGGAGGCCGGCCAAGGGGGGCGCGCCATAGGGGAGTCCAACTTGGATTCCCAATCCTAGTTAGAGTCCCCTTCCTTTTCCAAGAGGGGGAGAGAGGGAGAAGGAAAGAGGGGGGCGCCACCCCCTCCCTAGTCCAATTTGGACTTGCCATGGGGGGGGGCTGCCACCCCTTGCGGCCCTTCTCTCCTTTCCACTAAAGCATGAAGGTCCAATACTTCCCTGGGGGGTTCCGGTAACCTCCCGCTACTCCGAAAATACCCATATCACTTCGGAACTATTCCGGTGTCTGAATATAACTTTCCAATATATCGATCTTTACCTCTCGACGATTTCGGGACTCCTTGTCATGTCCGCGGCCTCATCCGGTACTCCAAACAAACTTCGTCATCAAATCACATAACTCATAATGCAAATTGTCATCGAATGTTAAGCGCGCAGACCCTACGGCTTCGAGAACTATGTAGACATGACCGAGACACTTCTCCGATCAATAACCAATAGAGGAACCTAGATGCTCATATTGGCTCCTACATATTTTATGAAGATCTTTATCGGTCAAACCGCATAACAACATATGTTTTTCCCTTTGTCATCGGTATGTTACTTGCCCGAGATTCAATCATCGGTATCAACATACCTAGTTCAATATCATTATCAGCAAGTCTCTTTACTCGTTACATAAAGCATCATCCCGTAAATAACTCATTAGTCGCATTGCTTGCAAGGCTTATACTGATGTGCATTACCGAGAGGGCCCAAAGATACCTCTCCGATACACGGAGTGACAAATCCTAATCTTGATCTATGCCAACTCAAAAAACACCATTAGAGACACTGGTAGAGCATCTTTATAATCACCCAGTTACGTTGTGACGTTAAATAGCTCACAAGGTGTTCCTCGGTATTCGAGAGTTGCATAATCTCATAGTCAGAGGAACATGTATAAGTCATGAAGAAAGCAATAGCAATAAAACTAAGTGATCATGATGCTAAGCTAACGGATGGGTCTTATCCATCACATCATTCTCTAATGATGTGATCGCGTTAATCAAATGACAACACATGTCTATGGTCAGGAAACTTAACCATCTTTGATTAACGAGCTGGTCAACTAGAAGCATACTAGGGAAACTCTGTTTGTCTATGTATTCACACATGTACTAAGTTTCCGGTTAATACAGTTCTAGATTGAATAATAAACATTTATCATGATATAAGGAAATATAAATAACAACTTTATTATTGCCTCTAGGGCATATTTCCCTTAGTCTCCCACTTGCTTTAGAGTCAATAATCTATATTACATAGTAATGATTCTAACACCCATGGAGTCTTGATGCTGATCATGTTTTGCTCGTGAGAGAGGCTTAGTCAACGTGTCTGCAACATTCAGATTCATATGTATCTTGCAAATCTCCATGTCTCCCTCCTTGACTTGATCGTGGATGGAATTGTTGCATCTCTTGATGTGTTTGGTTCTCTTCTAAAATATGGATTCCCAATTGCTCCAGTATTGTCACAAAAGATTTTCATTAGACCCGATGCACTAGGTATTACACCTAGATCGGATATGAACTCCTTCATCCAGACTCCTTCATTTCCCGCTTCCGAAGCAGCTATGTACTCTGCTTCACACATAGATCCCGCCATGACGCTCTACTTGGAACTACACCAACTAATAGCTCCACTATTCAATATAAATACGTATCCGTTTTGTGACTTAGAGTAATCCGGATCAGTGTCAAAGCTTGCATCGGCATAACCATTTACGACGAACTCTTTGTCACCTCCATAAACAAGAAACATATCCTTAGTCCTTTTAAGGTATTTCAGGATGTTCTTGACCGCTGTCTAGTGATCCACTCCTGGATTACTTGGGTACCTCCCTGCTAAACTTATCGCAAGGCACACATTAGGTCTGGTACACAGCATTGCATACATGATAGAACCTATGGCTGAGGCATTGGGAATGACTTTCATTTTCTCTCTATCTTCTGCAGTGGTCGGGCATTGAGTCTGGCTCAACTTCACACCTTGTAACACAAGCAAGAACCCTTTATTTGACTGATCCATTTTAACTACTTCAAAACTTTATCAAGGTATGTGCTTTGTGAAAGTCCAATTAAGCGTCCTGATCTATCTCTATAGATCTTGATGCCCAATATATAAGCAACTTCACCGAGGTCTTTCATTGAAAAATTCTTATTCATGTATCCTTTTATGCTCTCCAGAAATTTTTTATTATTTCCAATCAACAATATGTCATCCACATATAATATTTGAAATGCTATAGAGCTCTCACTCACTTTCTTGTAAATGCAGGCTTCTCCAAAAGTCTGTATAAAACCATATTCTTTGATCACACTATCAAAGCGTATATTCCTACTCCGACAGGCTTGCACCAGTCCATAAATGGACCGCTGGAGCTTGCACAGTTTGTTAGCACGTTTAGGATCGACAAAACCTTCTGGTTGCATCATATAAAACTATTCTTTAAGATATCCATTAAGGAATGCATTTTTGACATCCATTTGCCAAATTTCATAATCATAAAAATGCAGTAGTTGCTAACATGATTCGGACAGACTTAAGCATTGCTACGGGTGAGAAGGTCTCATCGTAGTCAACTCCTTGAACTTGTCAATAACCTTTCGCAACAAGTCGAGCTTTGTAGACAGTAACATTAGTGTCAGCATCAGTCTTCTTCTTGAAGATCCATTTATTCTCTATTGCTTGCCGATCATCGGGGAAGTCGACCAAAGTCTACACTTTGTTCTCATACATGGATCCCATCTCAGATTTCATGGCCTCAAACCATTTCGTGGAATCTGGGCTCATCATTGCTTCCTCATAGTTCGTAGGTTCGTCATGGTCAAGTAACATGACCTCCAGAATAGGGTTACCGTACCACTCTGGTGCGGATCTTATTCTAGTTGACCTACGAGGTTCGGTAGTAACTTGATCTGAAGTGTCATGATCATCATCATTAGCTTCCTCACTGATTGGTGTAGGAATCACAGGAACTAATTTCCGTGATGAACTACTTTACAATTTGGGAGAAGGTACAATTACCTCATCAAGTTCTACTTTTCCTCCCACTCACTTCCTTCGACCGAAACTCCTTCTCTATAAAGGATCCATTCTTAGCAATGAATATCTTGCCTTCAGATCTATGATAGAAGGTGTACCCAACAGTCTCCTTTGGATATCCTATGAAGACACATTTCTCTGATATGGGTCCAAGCTTATCAGGTTGAAGCTTTTTCACATAACCAACGGAGCCCCAAACTTTGAGAAACGACAGCTTAGGTTTCTTGCCAAACCATAGTTCATATGGTGTCGTCTCAACGGATTTCTACTTAACGTGAATGCATCCGTCTCTAAAGCATAACCCCAAAACGATGGCGGTAAATCGATAAGAGACATCATAGATCGCAGCATATCCACTAAAGTACGGTTACGACGTTCGGACACACCATTACGCTGTAGTGTTCCACGTGGCGTGAGTTGCGAAACTATTCCAAATTGTTTCAAATGAAGACCAAACTCATAACTCAAATATTCACCTCCACGATCAGATCGTAGATACTTTATTTTCTTGTTACGATGAGTTTCCACTTCACTCTGAAATTCTTTGAACTTTTCAAATCTTTCAGACCTATGTTTCACTAAGTAGATATACCCATATCTACTCAAATCATTTGTGAAGGTTAGAAAATAGACCACTCATCAAGGGTTCATGACCATAAAAGATATTACTCATATAAATAGAACAACCATTATTCTCTGATTTAAATGAATAACCGTCTCACATTAAACAAGATCCATATATAATGTTCATGCTCAATGTTGGCACCAAATAACAATTATTTAGGTCTAAAACTAATCCCGATGGTAGATGTAGAGGTAGCGTGCTAACGTCGATCACATTGACTTTGGAACCATTTCCCACGCGCATCGTCACCTCGTCCTTAGCCAATCTTCGTTTAATCTGTAGCCCCTATTTTGAGTTGCAAATATGAGAAACAGAACCAGTATCAAATGCCCAGGCGCTACTTTGAGCATTAGTAAGGTACACATCAATAACATGTATATCAAATATACCTTTCACTTTGCCATCCTTCTTATCCGCCAAATAGTTGGGGCAGTTCCGCTTCCAGTGACCAGTCCCTTTGCAGTAGAAACAATTAGTCTCAGGCTTAGGTCCCGACTTCGACTTCTTGATGGGGAACGTTGCAGAAAACAAAATTTTCCTACCGTTTCACCAAGATCCTTCTAGGAGTTCATCTAACAACGAGTGATTAGATGCATCTACGTACCTTGTAGATCGCGAGCGGAAGCGTTCAAAGAACGGGGATGAGGGAGTCATACTCGACATGATTCGAATCACCGAAGATCCTAGCACCGAACGGACGGCACCTCCACGTTCAACACACGTACGGAACAGCCACGTCTCCTCCTTCTTGATCCAGCAAGGGGGGAGGAGAGGTTGAGGGAGATGGCTCCAGCAGCAGCACGACGGCGTGGTGATGATGGAGCTGCAGTACTCCGGCAGGGCTTCGCTAAGCACTATGGAGGAGGAGGATGTGTTGGAGAGGGAGAGGGAGGCACCAAAGGCAAAGGTAAGAAGTCCTCCATCTCCCCACTATATATAGGAGGGCCAAGGGGGGGGCGCCGGCCCTAGGAGATCTAATCTCCTAGGGGGGTGCGGCCAAGGGGAGGAATCCCTCCTCCCCAAGGCACCTAGGAGGTGCCTTCCCCTCCTAGGACTCTTCCTTTAGGGTTTCCCCCACCCTAGGCGCATGGGCCCTAGGGGAAAGTGGCGCCCCAGCCCACTTTGGGCTGGATCCCTTCCCACTTCAGCCCATGGGGCCCTCCGGGATAGGTGGCCCCACCCGGTGGACCCCCGGGACCCTTCCGGTGGTCCCGGTACAATACCGGTAACCCCGAAACTTGTCCCGATGGCCGAAATAGCACTTCCTATATATAATTCTTTACCTCCGGACCATTCCGGAACTCCTCGTGACGTCCGGGATCTCATCCGGGACTCCGAACAACATTCGGGTTACTGCATATACATATCCCTACAACCCTAGCGTCACCGAACCTTAAGTGTGTAGACCCTACGGGTTCGGGAGACATGTAGACATGACCGAGACGACTCTCCGGTCAATAACCAACAGCGGGATCTGGATACCCATGTTGGCTCCCACATGCTCCTCGATGATCTCATCGGATGAACCACAATGTCGAGGATTCAAGCAACCCCGTATACAATTCCCTTTGTCAATCGGTATGTTACTTGCCCGAGATTCGATCGTCGGTATCCCAATACCTCGTTCAATCTCGTTACCGGCAAGTCACTTTACTCGTACCGTAATGCATGATCCCGTGACCAGACACTTGGTCACTTTGAGCTCATTATGATGATGCATTACCGAGTGGGCCCAGTGATACCTCTCCGTCATACGGAGTGACAAATCCCAGTCTTGATCCATGTCAACCCAACAGACACTTTCGGAGATACCCGTAGTATACCTTTATAGTCACCCAGTTACGTTGTGACGTTTGGTATACCCAAAGCACTCCTACGGTATCCGGGAGTTACACGATCTCATGGTCTAAGGAAAGGATACTTGACATTGGAAAACTCTAGCAAACGAACTATACGATCTTGTGCTATGTTTAGGATTGGGTCTTGTCCATCACATCATTCTCCTAATGATGTGATCTCGTTATCAATGACATCCAATGTCCATAGTCAGGAAACCATGACTATCTGTTGATCAACGAGCTAGTCAACTAGAGGCTTACTAGGGACATGTTGGTGTCTATTATTCACACATGTATTACGATTTCCGGATAACACAATTATAGCATGAATAAAGACAATTATCATGAACAAGGAAATATAATAATAATGCTTTTATTATTGCCTCTAGGGCATATTTCCAACAGTCTCCCACTTGCACTAGAGTCAATAATCTAGTTACATTGTGATGAATCGAACACCCATGGAATTCTGGTGTTGATCATGTTTTGCTCTAGGGAGAGGTTTAGTCAACGGATCTGCTACATTCAGGTCCGTATGTACTTTACAAATATCTATGTCTCCATCTTGAACATTTTCACGAATGGAGTTGAAGCGACGCTTGATGTGCCTTGTCTTCTTGTGAAACCTGGGCTCCTTGGCAAGAGCAATAGCTCCAGTGTTGTCACAGAAGAGCTTGATCGGCCCCGACGCATTGGGTATGACTCCTAGGTCGGTGATGAACTCCTTCACCCAAATTGCTTCATGTGCTGCCTCCGAGGCTGCCATGTACTCCGCTTCACATGTAGATCCCGCCACGACGCTCTGCTTGCAACTGCACCAGCTTACTGCCCCACCATTCAAAATATACACGTATCCGGTTTGTGACTTTGAGTCATCCAGATCTGTGTCGAAGCTAGCGTCGACGTAACCCTTTACGACGAGCTCTTCGTCACCTCCATAAACGAGAAACATTTCCTTAGTCCTTTTCAGGTACTTCAGGATATTCTTGACCGCTGTCCAGTGTTCCTTGCCGGGATTACTTTGGTACCTTCCTACCAAACTTACGGCAAGGTTTACATCAGGTCTGGTACACAGCATGGCATACATAATAGAACCTATGGCTGAGGCATAGGGGATGACACTCATCTCTTCTATATCTTCTGCCGTGGTCGGACATTGAGCTGAGCTCAATTTCACACCTTGTAACACAGGCAAGAACCCCTTCTTAGACTGATCCATATTGAACTTCTTCAATATCTTATCAAGGTATGTGCTTTGTGAAAGACCTATGAGGCGTCTTGATCTATCTCTGTAGATCTTGATGCCTAATATATAAGCAGCTTCTCCAAGGTCCTTCATTGAAAAACTCTTATTCAAGTAGGCCTTATGCTGTCCAAGAGTTCTATATCATTTCCCATCAAAAGTATGTCATCTACATATAATATGAGAAATGCTACAGAGCTCCCACTCACTTTCTTGTAAACGCAGGCTTCTCCATAAGTCTGCGTAAACCCAAACGCTTTGATCATCTCATCAAAGCGAATGTTCCAACTCCGAGATGCTTGCACCAGCCCATAAATCGAGCGTTGGAGCTTGCACACCTTGTCAGCATTCTTAGGATCGACAAAACCTTCCGGCTGCATCATATACAATTCTTCCTTAAGGAAACCATTAAGGAATGCCGTTTTGACGTCCATTTGCCATATTTCATAATCATAGAATGCGGCAATCGCTAACATGATTCGGACGGACTTCAGCTTCGCTACCGGTGAGAAAGTCTCATCGTAGTCAACCCCTTGAACTTGTCGATAACCCTTAGCGACAAGCCGAGCTTTATAGATGGTCACATTACCATCCGCGTCTGTCTTCTTCTTAAAGATCCATTTATTTTCTATGGCTCGCCGCTCAACGGGCAAGTCAGTCAAAGTCCATACTTCGTTTTCATACATGGATCCTATCTCGGATTTCATGGCTTCTAGCCATTTGTCGGAATCCGGGCCCGCCATCGCTTCTTCATAGTTCGAAGGTTCACCGTTGTCTAACAACATGATTTCCAAGACAGGGTTGCCGTACCACTCTGGTGCGGAACGTGTCCTTGTGGACCTTCGAATTTCAGTAGGAGCTTGATCAGAAGTATCTTGATCATCATCATTAACTTCCTCTCTAGTCGGTGCAGGCACCTCAGGAACATTTTCTTGAGTTGCGCCATTTTCCGGTTCAAGAGGTAATACTTCATCAAGTTCTACTTTCCTCCCACTTACTTCTTTCGAGAGAAACTCTTTCTCTAGAAAGGACCCATTCTTGGCAACAAAGATCTTGCCTTCGGATCTGAGGTAGAAGGTATACCCAATAGTTTCTTTAGGGTATCCTATGAAGACGCATTTTTCCGATTTGGGTTCGAGCTTTTCAGGTTGAAGTTTCTTGACATAAGCATCGCATCCCCAAACTTTTAGAAACGACAGCTTAGGTTTCTTCCCAAACCATAATTCATACGGTGTCGTCTCAACGGATTTCGACGGAGCCCTATTTAAAGTGAATGCGGCAGTCTCTAAAGCATAGCCCCAAAAAGATAGCGGTAAATCGGCAAGAGACATCATAGATCGCACCATATCTAATAGAGTGCGATTACGACGTTCGGACACACCATTACGCTGAGGTGTTCCAGGCGGCGTGAGTTGTGAAACTATTCCACATTTTCTTAAGTGTGTGCCAAACTCGTGACTCAAGTATTCTCCTCCACGATCTGATCGCAGGAACTTGATTTTCCTGTCACGTTGATTCTCAACCTCACTCTGAAATTCCTTGAACTTTTCAAAGGTCTCAGACTTGTGTTTCATTAAGTAGACATACCCATATCTACTCAAGTCATCAGTGAGGGTGAGAACATAACGATAGCCACCGCGAGCCTCAACACTCATTGGACCGCACACATCAGTATGTATGATTTCCAATAAGTTGGTTGCTCGCTCCATTGTTCCTGAGAACGGAGTCTTGGTCATTTTACCCATGAGGCATGGTTCGCACGTGTCAAATGATTCGTAATCAAGAGACTCTAAAAGTCCATCAGCATGGAGCTTCTTCATGCGTTTGACACCTATGTGACCAAGGCGGCAGTGCCACAAGTATGTGGGACTATCATTATCAATCTTACATCTTTTGGTACTCACACTATGAACATGTGTAGCATTACGCTCGAGATTCATTAAGAATAAACCATTCACCATCGGAGCATGACCATAAAACATATCTCTCATATAAATAGAACAACCATTATTCTCGGATTTAAATGAGTAGCCATCTCGAATTAAACGAGATCCTGATACAATGTTCATGCTCAAACTTGGCACTAAATAACAATTATTGAGGTTCAAAACTAATCCCGTAGGTAAATGTAGAGGTAGCGTGCCGACGGCGATCACATCGACCTTGGAACCATTCCCGACGCGCATCGTCACCTCGTCCTTCGCCAGTCTCCGCTTATTCCGCAGCTCCTGCTTTGAGTTACAAATGTGAGCAACTGCACCGGTATCAAATACCCAGGAGCTACTACGAGTACTGGTAAGGTACACATCAATTACATGTATATCACATATACCTTTCGTTTTGCCGGCCTTCTTGTCCGCTAAGTATTTGGGGCAGTTCCGCTTCCAGTGACCACTTTCCTTGCAATAAAAGCACTCAGTCTCGGGCTTGGGTCCATTCTTTGGCTTCTTCCCGGCAGCTTGCTTGCCGGGCGCGGCAACTCCCTTGCCGTCCTTCTTGAAGGTTTTCTTACCCTTGCCCTTTCTTGAACTTAGTGGTTTTATTCACCATCAACACTTGATGTTCCTTTTTGACTTCTACCTCTGCTGATTTCAGCATTGCAAATACTTCAGGAATGGTCTTTTCCATCCCCTGCATATTGAAGTTCATCACAAAGCTCTTGTAGCTCGGTGGAAGCGACTGAAGGATTCTGTCAATGACCGCGTCATCCGGGAGATTAACTCCCAGCTGAGTCAAGCGGTTATGTAACCCAGACATTGTGAGTATGTGCTCACTGACAGAACTATTTTCCTCCATCTTACAGCTGAAGAATTTGTCGGAGACTTCATATCTCTCGACCCGGGCATGAGCTTGGAAAACCATTTTCAGCTCTTCGAACATCTCATATGCTCCGTGTCTCTCAAAACGCTTTTGGAGCCCCGGCTCTAAGCTGTAAAGCATGCCGCACTGAACGAGGGAGTAGTCATCGGTACGTGCCTGCCAAGCGTTCATAACGTCTTGTTCTGCAGGGAGAACAGGTGCGTCACCTAGCGGTGCTTGTAGGACATAATCTTTCTTGGCAGCTATGAGGATGATCCTCAGGTTCCGGACCCAGTCCGTGTAGTTGCTGCCATCGTCTTTCAGCTTGGTTTTCTCTAGGAACGCGTTGAAGTTGAGGACTACGTTGGCCATTTGATCTACAAGACATATTGTAAAATATTTAGACTAAGTTCATGATAATTAAGTTCATCTAATCAAATTATTCAATGAACTCCCACTTAGATAGACATCCCTCCTGTAATCTAAGTATAACATGATCCGAGTTAACTAGGCCGTGTCCGATCATCACGTGAGACGGACTAGTCAACATCGGTGAACATCTTCATGTTGATCGTATCTTCTATACGACTCATGCTCGACCTTTCGGTCTTCTGTGTTCCGAGGCCATGTCTGTACATGCTAGGCTCGTCAAGTCAACCTAAGTGTTTGCATGTGTAAATCTGTCTTACACCCGTTGTATGTGAACGTTAGAATCTATCACACCCGATCATCACGTGGTGCTTCGAAACAACGAACTGTCGCAACGGTGCACAGTTAGGGGGAACACTTTCTTGAAATTATTATGAGGGATCATCTTATTTACTACCGTCGTTCTAAGTAAACAAGATGCAAAAACATGATAAACATCACATGCAATCAAATAATAATAGTGACATGATATGGCCAATATCACATAGCTCCTTTGATCTCCATCTTGGGGCTCCATGATCATCTTGTCACCGGCATGACACCATGATCTCCATCATCATGATCTCCATCATCGTGTCTCCATGAAGTTGCTCGCCAACTATTACTTCTACTACTATGGCTAACGCGTTTAGCAATAAAGTAAAGTAATTTACATGGCGTTTCTCAATGACACGCAGGTCATACAAAAAATAAAGACAACTCCTATGGCTCCTGCCGGTTGTCATACTCATCGACATGCAAGTCGTGATTCCTATTACAATAGCATGAACATCTCATACATCACATATAGATCATTCATCATTCATCACAACTTTGGCCATATCATATCACAAAGCACTTGCTGCAAAAACAAGTTAGACGTCCTCTAATTGTTGTTGCAAGTTTTACGTGGCTGAAGTAGGGTTCTAGCAAGAACGTTTTCTTACCTACGTGAAAGCCACAACGTGATTTGTCAACTTCTATTTACCCTTCATAAGGACCCTTTTCATCGAATCCGCTCCAACTAAAGTGGGAGAGACAGACACCCGCCAGCCACCTTATGCAACTTGTGCATGTTAGTCGGTGGAACCGGTCTCACGTAAGCGTACGTGTAAGGTTGGTCCGGGCCGCTTCATCCCACAATACCGTTGAAGCAAGATAAGACTAGTAGCGGCAAGAAAGTTGACAACATCAACGCCCACAACAAATTGTGTTCTACTCGTGCAAGAGAACTACGCATAGACCTAGCTCATGATGCCACTGTTGGGGAACGTTGCAGAAAACAAAAATTTCCTACGGTTTCACCAAGATCCATCTAGGAGTTCATCTAGCAACGAGTGATTGGATGCATCTACGTACCTTGTAGATCACGAGCGGAAGCGTTCAAAGAACGGGGATGAGGAAGTCGTACTCGACGTGATCCGAATCACCGAAGATCCTAGCGCCGAACGGACGGCACCTCCGCGTTCAACACACGTACGGTCAGCGTAACGTCTCCTCCTTCTTGATCCAGCAAGGGGGAAGGAGAGGTTGAGGGAGATGGCTCCAGCAGCAGCACGACGGCGTGGTGGTGATGGAGCTGCAGTACTCCGGCAGGGCTTCGCCAAGCACTATGGAGGAGGAGGAGGTGTTGGAGAGGGAGAGGGAGGCACCAAAGGCAAGGTAAGAAGTCCTCCATCTCCCCACTATATATAGGAGGGCCAAGGGGGGGGCGCCGGCCCTAGGAGATCTAATCTCCTAGGGGGGTGCGGCCAAGGGGAGGAATCCCTCCTCCCCAAGGCACCTAGGAGGTGCCTTCCCCTCCTAGGACTCTTCCTTTAGGGTTTCCCCCACCCTAGGCGCATGGGCCCTAGGGGGAAGTGGCGCCCCAGCCCACTTTGGGCTGGATCCCTTCCCACTTCAGCCCATGGGGCCCTCCGGGATAGGTGGCCCCACCCGGTGGACCCCCGGGACCCTTCCGGTGGTCCCGGTACAATACCGGTGACCCCGAAACTTGTCCCGATGGCCGAAATAGCACTTCCTATATATAATTCTTTACCTCCGGACCATTCCGGAACTCCTCGTGACGTCCGGGATCTCATCCGGGACTCCGAACAACATTCGGGTTACTGCATATACATATCCCTACAACCCTAGCGTCACCGAACCTTAAGTGTGTAGACCCTACGGGTTCGGGAGACATGTAGACATGACCGAGATCGCTCTCCGGTCAATAACCAACAGCGGGATCTGGATACCCATGTTGGCTCCCACATGCTCCTCGATGATCTCATCGGATGAACCACGATGTCGAGGATTCAAGCAACCCCGTATACAATTCCCTTTGTCAATCGGTATGTTACTTGCCCGAGATTCGATCGTCGGTATCCCAATACCTCGTTCAATCTCGTTACCGGCAAGTCACTTTACTCGTACCGTAATGCATGATCCCGTGACCAGACACTTGGTCACTTTGAGCTCATTATGATGATGCATTACCGAGTGGGCCCAGTGATACCTCTCCGTCATACGGAGTGACAAATCCCAGTCTTGATCCGTGTCAACCCAACAGACACTTTCGGAGATACCCGTAGTATACCTTTATAGTCACCCAGTTACGTTGTGACGTTTGGTACACCCAAAGCACTCCTACGGTATCCGGGAGTTACACGATCTCATGGTCTAAGGAAAGGATACTTGACATTGGAAAACTCTAGCAAACGAACTATACGATCTTGTGCTATGTTTAGGATTGGGTCTTGTCCATCACATCATTCTCCTAATGATGTGATCTCGTTATCAATGACATCCAATGTCCATAGTCAGGAAACCATGACTATCTGTTGATCAACGAGCTAGTCAACTAGAGGCTTACTAGGGACATGTTGGTGTCTATTACTCACACATGTATTACGATTTCCGGATAACACAATTATAGCATGAATAAAGACAATTATCATGAACAAGGAAATATAATAATAATGCTTTTATTATTGCCTCTAGGGCATATTTCCAACACTTCTACCCTTGAGCAGCAACTGGCTTGCTGTTCTTCTTGAAGTTCCCCTTCTTCCCTTTGCCTTTTTCTTGAAACTAGTGGTCTTGTTCACCATCAACACTTGATGCTCCTTCTTGATTTCTACCTCCGCAGCCTTTCACGTCACGAAGAGCTCGGGAATTATTTTTCCCATCCCTTGCACATTATAGTTCATCACAAAGCCTTTATAGCTTGGTGGCAGTGATTGAAGAACTCTGTCAATGACACTATCATCAGGAAGATTAACTCCCAGCTGAGTCAAGTGGTTGTGGTACCTAGACATTCTGAGTATGTGTTCATTGACAGAACTATTCTCCTCCATTTTGCATCTATAGAACTTGTTGGAGACTTCATATCTCCCAACTCGGGCATTTGCTTGAAATATTAACTTCAACTCTTGGCACATCTCATATGCTCCATGATGTTCAAAATGTCCTTGAAGTCCCGATTCTAAGCCGTAAAGCATGGCACACTGAACTATCGAGTAGTCATCAGCTTTGATCTGTTGGACGTTCATAACGTCCGGAGTTGCTCCTATAGCGGGTCTTGTACCTAGCGGTGCTTCCAGGAGGTAATACTTCTCTGCAGCAATGAGGATAATGCTTAAGTGACGGACCCAGTCCATGTAGTTTCTACCATCATCTTTCAACTTAGCTTTATCTAGGAACGCATTATTACTTAAGAACTCCCACGTAGATAGACATCCCTCTAGTCATCTAAATGATCATGTGATCCATATCAACTAAACCATGTCCGATCATCACGTGAGATGGAGTAGTTTTCAATGGTGAACATCACATTTGACCTTTCGGTCTCAGTGTTCCAAGGCCATATCTGCATATGCTAGGCTCGTCAAGTTTAACTCGAGTATTCTACATGTGAAAAACTGGCTTGCACCCATTGTATGTGAACGTAGAACTTATCACACCCGATCATCACGTGGTGTCTCGGCACGACGAACTGTAGCAACGGTGCATACTTAGGGAGAACACTTGTACCTTGAAATTTAGTGAGGGATCACCATCGTACTAAGAAAAATAAGATGCATAAAGGATAAACATCACATGCAATCAAAATATGTGACATGATATGGCCATCATCATCTTGTGCCTTTATCTCCATCTCCAAAGCACCGTCATGATCTCCATCGTCACCGTCTTGACACCTTGATCTCCATCGTAGCATCGTTGTCGCCTCGCCAACTATTGCTTCTACGACTATCGCTACAGTTAGTGATAAACTAAAGCAATTACATGGCGATTGCATTTCATACAATAAAGCAACAACCATAAGGCTCCTGCCAGTTGCCGACAACTTTTACCAAACACGATCATCTCATACAACAATTTATATCTCATCACGTCTAGACCATATCACATCACAACATGCCCTACAAAAACAAGTTAGATATCCTCTACTTTGTTGTTGCAAGTTTTACGTGGCTGCTACGGGCTTCTATCAAGAATCATTCTTACCTACGCATGAAAACCACAATGATTTTTCGTCAAGTGTGCTGTTTTAACCTTCAACAAGGACCAGTTGTAGTCAAACTTGATTCAACTAAAGTTGGAGAAACAGACACCCGCCAGCCACCTATGTGCAAAGCACGTCAGTAGAACCAGTCTCATGAACGCGATCATGTAATGTCGGTGCGGGCCGCTTCATCCAACAATACCATCGAATCAAAGTAAGATGTTGGTGGTAAGCAGTATGACTATTATAGCCCACAAGTCTTTGTATTCTACTCGTTCATATAAAAGTAGCGTCCGAGCCAGGTTTCCTACGATCACGCAAGATCTATCTAGGAGAAGCATAGCAACGAGACGAGAGAGTGTGTCCACGTACCCTCATAGACCAAAAGCGGAAGCGTTTAGTAACGCGGTTGATGTAGTCGAATGTCTTCATGATCCAACCGATCCAAGCACCGAACGTACGACACCTTCATGTTCAGCACACGTTTAGCACGATGATGTCCCTCGAGCTCTTCATCCAGCTGAGGATGAGGGAGAGTTCTGTTAGCATGATGGCGTGGTGACGGTGATGATGAAGTTACCAATGTAGGGCTTCACCTAAGCACTATGATGATATTACCGAGGTGTTGAACTGTGGAGGGGGGCACCGCACACGGCTAAGAGATTGTCTATTGTGCTATTGGGGTGCCCCCTGTGATGCGGAGCATCCTACGGGCATCACCATGTCAAGAGTCCGTTTGGCAAGTGACACGTGCGGCATCTACTTCACATACACAAAGGTGAATCATCTCCTTTACACGTGCTCACTTGACCCCTTCGAGGATGGTATACTACTTGACACCCCTCTCGTGTGCATGCATAGGTATTGTCGAAACTTCATGTATGATGAGGAGGAGTGCAAGTGTCGGAGTAATGGGCCACGGGTAGGCCAACCCGAGCCCCATAACCTTTCAAGACATCGGGGCAGGCTGCGCCCCTCAAGACCACAGGGCGAAGAGCCGCCTCCTGGGGAGTCTACGGCAAGGCGGCCGACTGCCCGCACACGGCCGAGTCCCAGGGCGACTTCTAGAGAAGCCGGCTTTGGGGAGTCGGCCGGCGACTCCAACAAACCTTGACCTCATCGAGGGGGACGGGGCAGGGGCGTGGCTACAATGAAGCCTACTCCCCGCCCCTTACCAAGGGCAGGCATGGCTAGAGCGCGCCATACTTGGGAAGATCTCCCTGCGGCGTGGCACTGTTGCCCAACCGGCCCTGACATCAGCACCACTGTACCTGGTCCTGCGCCCACGACAGCTTGTCTGTACGGCCTGGAGGCAACGGGGCCCACCAGCCAGCGAGACCTCGGGAGACGGCGGGAGCACCGCCAGTCGGACCCAGGGGAGTCGGCCGAGCACTCCCCCGGGGCCCACGCGCCATTAATCAAGAAGAGATGAGGAGTGGCCACAGTGATCTCCAGCCAGGCGGCGGGGCTGTTGCCATGACCCCATGACCAAGCCCGCGTCATCAGGCGCACGGCTACAGTAATCAGCAGCCGGCAAGACCCGCCCGCGGCGGACGTGGCCTGTCGGCTCCGTACCAGACCAGTCGGCGGGGTCCACCAGTCGGCAGGCCCCAGCAGTCGGTGGGGAAGTCGGAGGTCGGAGGCACTGACAGCTGGGCCTGCACCCAGTCGAATTACCATTGTACCCCTGGGGGGTAGGCCTATATAAACCCCCCAGGGCACCCATGCAAAGGGTTGGATCCCATTAGTTCTATACCACACCAGATAGAGGGAGAGAGCTAGCCTTGCCCTCTCCTACCACCAGACACAGCTCAAGGAGCAACCGTGTAAACACTTGACCATAGTGATCATGCTGAGACCCCGCAGAGCAGCAGTAGGGGTATTATCTCCCTGAAGAGCCCCGAAGCTGGGTAAGATTCACCGGCATGCATGTCTTCGCCTCATCCCGTTTCCAGGCACCGGCGATGTTCTACTCGCCCCCACCATGATAAGCCATCCGTTGGCATATGTCGCACCAAACCCCCGACATTTGGCGCCCACCGTGGAGCCTGGTGCACCGCCGTCCGGAGATCTGTTCTAGACGGGAACCGTTTTCCTCCCTGGCGAGCGCAGCCAGACAGGCACGCCAGACGAAGTTTGTGTCGACGCGCTGCGCGGCGTTGAGATCTCCTGCGCAACCAGCTCCTTGGCCGAACTTGTCGGCGGGGTCTGCCTCTCCGACGAACCTGCGTCCGACGCAGGCGCAGGCGGCCCCGAAAACCTCCTCGCGGGCCTCTTCGATCAACTCCATGTTTCTGGCGAGCCCGCCGTAGACTTGGAGTCCATAGGCTCCACCGACCCGATGCTGGTCGACTCCGACACCGCGTCGGTCGACGCGTTCCCCACCAACGTGGTGGTCTACGACGAACCTCTCCCCCACGCGGAGAGCGACGGAAGCACCATCACTGAGGTGCTGGTCATCAGTCATGACGAGTTCCCTGGTGGAAGGGCGCCCGACTCACTTGGCATGGCGCTGCAAGACCTAGCTGCGCCCATTCCGGAAGATGCTGACGCAGAGACGTTAGAAGCGCGCCGCCTTCAACTTGTTGAAGGCGCGAAGAAGCTAGCCAGCATGAGACGCCTGTCAGAAGCTTACCAGCGGGAGATGGATTGGCGCGATTCAGCAGCGCGGCGTAGCCATCGCCAGCCTGTTTGGGGCTAGCCGCCCCGTGTATGCCACGCGAGCGGAGAACATTCGAGCCGCCCAGGCAGCGGTGGATGAGCTGGACAATTTCGAGGGCGAAGAGTGCCGCCTCATGATGGAGCGAGTCTAGCGGCTCCTCGACGCGGCCGCCGCGCAGAACGAGGCCGGCTACCGCACGGAGGCGCCGCCACGGCCAAACGACAACCCGCACCGAGATCAAGGCGCGACGTCTCAGACGCCGACTGGCGGTGCCTGAGGAAGGAAGGACAAGGAGTCGGCTGTCAGCCACAGTTGGACCCGGATTACCATAGAGCGCGACCGAGACGGCCGCCCGAGAGCAGTGGAACGACGGGACGACTGTCCGCCTCCCCCTCCCCGCAAGGAGAGGCGAGTCTCCCCGCCGCCTGTTGACCATCCGACTCTCGGTGACCGCCTTGGCCGCCGAGAGGGAGTTGGAGAGAATGACGCCCGCCACCGGATCGACCGACTTCACCGGTCCCTGGCGCTGGAAGAAGAAGACGAGCTGGGTCCGCCTTGTTTCGGGCTCTGCATTCGGGACGAGCCCTTTCCCAAAGGGTTCACGCTCCCAAGAGACACGCCCAAGTATACCGGCTCCGTGAAGCCGGAAGACTGGCTAGTCGACTACTCCATGGCTGTCAGCATAGCAAACGGCAACAAGCGTGTCGCCGTAAAGTACGTTCCACTCATGCTCCAGGGCACGACCCGAACATGGCTGAACAGCCTAAAGCCCCGCAACATCAACAGCTGGGTCGACTTCACCGAAGCGTTCGTCCGCAACTTCACCAGCATGTACAAGCGTCCTCCCAAGCCTCGTCAGCTCTCCTTGTGCGTGCAAGGTCCTGACGAGTCAACTCGCGACTACCTCATGCGTTGGGCTGAGCTCCAGAACTCCTGCGAGGGCGTGCATGAGGTGCAGGCCATGGAGTACTTCACAGCCTGGTGCCGAGAAGGCACCCTCCTCAAGCACAAGCTCCTCTGCGACGAGCCAGAAACCCTCAACGAGCTGCTGATCATAGCGGACAAGTACGCTACAGCCGACTCCTCCATGAAGACGGAGATTCAAATCAGCACGACTGGCAAAGTAGCTCCTCAGGCTCCAAGAACTCTGGCAGCAGACGTCGGCCGGTGACAACAGCAGGGCGACAACAAGCGCAAGGCCCCGCAGTCGGCTTCTAGCAGCCGGCAGGTCGCGACCGTCGAAGCTCAGCAGCCAGATGAGCAGCCTCCGCCCAAGCGACAGAAAGGCGGCAAGCCGAACTGGTTGCTGGCCTTCTCCTACGAGTATACCTTGGATGGACCTTGCAAGTTCCACAACGGCACGAAGCCATTGAATCACACCACCCGGAAGTGCCACTGGCTCACCAGGATTGCCAAGGGAGACGGCCTCCTGCCACCCCCGCCTGCTGGGCAGCCGCCTCCACCTCCGCCCCAGCAGCCGGCACTCAAGCCAGTCAGCGTAGTACAAGACGAATACCCTGAAGAGCACGGAGCCTATGTAGTGTTCACTAGTGTGGCTGATGATCGACGCAGCAGGCGGCTGCTGCGACAAGAGGTGAACGCAGTAGCCTCAGAGACGCCAGAGTTCATGCACTGGTCTGAGAGGCCCATCAGCTGGAGCAGGGCTGACCACCCAGAAGTGATGCCGAGTCCGGGCTCCTACGCCTTGGTCCTGGACGCCACCTTTGCCACGGACAAACGGGCCGTGCGTTTCTCGCGAGTTCTGATAGATGGGGGCAGCAACATCAACATCCTATACAAGGACACCATGGAGAAGTTAGGAATCAAGAAGAGACAGCTTCAGAGGAGCCGGACTATGTTCCACGCCAATGTTCCTGGGCTTTCCTGCTCACCAATCAGCAAGATCCTGATTGACGTCCTCTTTGGGGACAAAGATCACTTCCGAAGGGAGTCTGTTTGGTTTGAGGTAGTGGACCTTGAGAGCCCATACCATGCGCTACTTGGCCGGCCCGCTTTGGCCAAGTTCATGGAGGTCCCCCACTATGCCTACCTAAAGATGAAGATGCCCAATTCCAGGGGAATTCTGACTGTGGCCGGCGACTACCGGAAGTCGTCCGCTTGCGCGGCCGAGAGCAGTCGGCTGGCCGAGTCCCTGGTGATTGCAGCCGAGAAGCGACTCCTTGAGCGAGTTGTGGCGATGGCCGGCAAGTAGCCGGAGATATCGCCCGACCCGAAGGAGTCGGAAGCCGAAGGTTCGTTCAAGTCGGCCAAAGAGACAAAGAAGATACCCTTGGATCCGGAGCACCCAGAGAGGTACACCGTTGTAGGTGCAAACCTCAACAGCAAATAGGAAGGCGAGCTCGTCGATTTCCTCCGTGAGAATCGGGACATCTTCGCATGGTCTCCCAAGGACATGCTAGGTGTACCGACGGATTTCCCCGAGCACAAGTTACACATCCGATCTGATGCAAAGCCGGTCAGGCAGCCCCTGCGCCGCTTATCAGAAGAGAAGAGAAGAGTTGTCGGAGAAGAGATAGCCCGACTCCTAGCAGCCGACTTCATTATGGAAGTTTTCTTCCCGGAGTGGCTGGCAAATCCGGTCCTGGT